>NW_026888090.1:0-9308 GCF_032173495.1 Musca vetustissima | reverse complement strand
TTTAATTGAGTACGATATGCCAAATTTCGTCCACATCGAAAGATATATGGTATGGTACACCATTTACATAAAATTGGTCGGAAACATATACGGAAGCTAAATTTAAATCTGAACCGATTTTCCCAACTTCAATAGCGTTCGTCCTTGGGTCAAATAGACGATCTGTGCCAAATTTTATCCAATTCGGATCAGAAATGCGACCTGTACAATTTAAAAAGGACACACAGACATGCATAAATCAACTTAGAAAGTGATTCTATTCATGCTCTCAAAAGGAACCATGTCAGTTACAAACATATGCACAAATACATAATACCCTGTACCACAGTGTGGTGAAGGGTATAAAAATCAGGGAACTGGAAAAATATATGAGTCGTTTATTTTGAAAGCGGTTTAAGTCAATTTTAGGAATATCTCAATATAAGAAAAAATTTACTTAATCACTTGTCAACAAATATTACTAAATAACATAAAAGTCAGGGCTCATTTGACCCACTAAATATTGACCGATCTTTATCAAAACAGGCATGCTTATTGTTTGGCCCGATCCCCTTCTCCGTCTAGAGCAACCAGAAAATCAGACAAAAATAAAGTTTTTGGTCCATTTCATCCCCTAAATATTAACCGATCTTTAACAAAAACAATAGGGGTCTTCATTGGCCAGAACTGTGGCCTGTATCGTGTTAACAAATTATAATGGACAGACGGACGGACGGACACACATGTCTAGATCGACTCAGCTAGTCGAGATATGATGATCGGTATACTTAAAGGTGGGTCTAGGACCAATATTTCGCGTCGTTGCAAACTCTTGAGGCTGCACGAAGCTTTAACACTCTGACAACATAGTTGTGTAGGGTATAATAAACGACTAATATAAATACACATATTTCCATATTATAAATATATAAATAAATATTACCATGAATAAAAAAACAATATTGCCAATTTTATGTAAAGCTAACTGACATAAAAACAAAATCACACAAAAACATGAACCTTCATCAAAGTTCTTTTTTTGGAAAAAAGAATATTTCCACATACAAATAACCTTTAAATCGGATATGCAGAGTTGATTTCGTTTTAATAAATTACCATAACTTTTAATAGCAACAATAATGGCGATTTCCTGTTCCTCCATTTACGTACGTAGCACATACATACATCGATTTGAAGGATGTTGGTTTGGAACCGTTTATTTTCAGCATGTTTTCATATTTTTTCCCCTCTTCTCCACCTTGCCGCTGTTGTTGCTGCTTGCCTGAACAAATATATCATATTAACGCACGAATGACCTTCTCGTTTCGGTTTTCACAAAACATTTTTTTGGTGTTCCTTCATAGCTCTCTCAACTCAATTTCAGTTTATTTTCTTTTTGTACACTCAAAATGTGTGAGTGTATGTGTGCGACTGTGTGCGTATATATGTATGGGTATGAATGAGTGTGCATATATTTCCATAAGCTACGAATAAACCAGATGACCAACATAAATGTGACAAGGAAAACCCCAAAAGTGAAGGACACACATTTTTTTTGTTTTGGTGGTATTCAGCACTAAATGTGCTACGCATCGATCATACGGTGTATTGTTGGATATACTTGAGTGGATGGATGACATTCAAGATTGCCATAATAATAATTTTGCAATATGTTAAGCAAGAAAAATCGAAAAATAAAAGAATGAATGAATAGTAGGGAATGCTTACCGTATTTCTGTTGTTACTGTTGAGTTCATTTTTGTGGATAATGTCAATAAATAAATTTCTGTAAAAAATAGAAATGTTATTAAAATATGATGATGATAAAATTCAAAATGTAAATTCGGACGTGGCCGACAAAGTGGTGAACACTTTGGGAACATACAAGAGATTTTAATATCTACAATATACTGTAGATAGAACAGACATAAAATCTTTGGGGGTCATTGAGATGCAATCGGGTGAAATTAAATGTGCTATTTAGATAGACATTTGAACCAAATGAAAACCAGTAAGGAAAGTTGTAAAGTCGGACGCGGCCGACTATATGATACCCTTCACCACTATGGGTATATTAAACAGGACTATTAACATGAAATTGGATGAAATAAAATATGCGATATTTATCTAAATGTGAATCTACCTAGATCCATAAACATGTCATTCGTTTGTTGCAATGGGACAAAAGTATTTAAATCGACTTCAAACAAATATAAATAGGTCATCCGTTGGGCTATGTATGTACTTCTAGAAAACGCAACTACGTAATTCTATGCACAATTTTGTACGTTGTGCAAAATTTGATGTCTAATTTACTTGAAATCGGGCGAAAAAATATATGGAAGCTCTATCCAAATATTAAGCGATTTCAAACAAACTTGTCACAGGTTAGGTTATACTAATTTCAGAACGTTTTGCGTCAATTACTTAAAATCAATCTATAATATAAAGGAGCTATATCTAAATCTGGACCGTATTTTAACGAAACAAGGCAGACATCACTCTAGGCTCAATTCAGTACGTTATGCCAAATTTCGTGCAAATCGACAGATACATAGGGACTTTGGCGCACCATTTACATAAAATCGGAAGAAACTGTATATGGGAGCTATATCTAAATCAGGACCGATTTTCTCGAAACTTGGCAGACATCACTCTAGCCTGCCAAATTTCGCGCAAATCGAAGGATATATATGGACTTTGGTGCACCATTTACATGAAATCGGACGAAACTATATATGGGAGCTACATCTTGGCATACTTGGCAGACATCATTCTAGGCTCAATTCAGTACGTTATGCCAAATGTCGTGCAAATCGAAAGATATATAGGGACTTTGGAGCACCATTTACATGAAATCGGACGAAACTATATATGGGAGCTATATCTAAATCTTAACCGATTTTCTCGAAACTTGGCAGACATCACTCTAGGCTTAATTTAATACGTTATGCCAAATCGTCGGGCAAATCGAAAGATATATAGGGACTTTGGGGCACCATTTGCATAAAATCGGACGAAACTATATATGGGAGCTATATCTTAATCTGGAGCGATTTTCACGAACCTTGGCAGACATCATTCTAGACTTAAATGATTAGGCTATACTAAATTTCGTGCAAATAGAAATTTTACATTAAATCGATTAAATAAATATATGGGAGCTATATCTAAATCTGAACCGATTTTTCCCAATTTCAATAGGGTTCGTCCTTGGGCCGAATAAGTGACCTATGCCAAATTTCATCCAATTCGGATCATAAATGCGAGATGTACTTTGTTTACAATTTAACATGGACAGACGGACGGACATGCATAAATCGACTTAGAAAGTGATTCTATGCATATTCTCAAAAGGAACCATGTGCCTATCTCGTTTCCTTTTGCCTGTTACAAACATATGTACAAAGACATGTACCACAGTGTGGTGAAGGGTATAAAAATCCCATACACATACCATTCTGAAATCCATGAAAAATTTCATGTCGAACGGACAAACTTGGCTTCTATGGTGTATCATTTGTATGAAATCGAGTAAAGTTATATATGGGGGCTATATATAAACACGTGGACCAGAGATGGCCTGTCAAAAACAATGACGTAAATGACATACATTTCCGACGTATTATACATACGTCAGAAACGTCGGAAACCTACCCAAATCCATTAGGTTACTGACAAAATAGCTATTTCCATTAATCATTTTGAAATTACGCATGCCTTACCCAAATCCATATACAATTTAAAAATTTTCTTATCTAAAAAATTTAGAAATTTTTATCAGTTCTAGTAAGGAATAGTCAGATGTATGTAAAAATAATATATATTCTTGAAAATTATTGTATATGCTGATAATATTGAAATAAATGACGTTTTCTACATTTATTACATTTTATACAGGTATATGACGTTTTCGACGTTTACACCTTTTTGACAGTCAAAAACCAAAAAATTCGTCACACGGATCATCCCTGACGTGGACCATACAACATTAGTTTTTTGTTAACACTCTATATTCAATATAATACCCTCTGCAACATTCCGTGTAAATCGAACCAACATAGGCTCTTCGGTGAACCATTTACATAAAATCGAACGAAAATATATATAAAATATGTATCAAAATCTGAGCCGATTTCCATAAACCTTATCAGACATAATTTTTTCCTCAATTGCATTCGATATGCAAAATTTTGCTCAATCGGATAAATATTGGGAATTTAGTGTATCATTCACAAAAAATCGGAAGAAACTATATATGGGAGCTATATCTACATCTGAATCGATATTATCAAAACATAAGTGTGGACCTAATTCAGTACCCTGTGCAAAATGTTGTCCCAATCGGACAAATATTGGGAGTTTGGTGTATCATTCACAAAAAAAAAAAGAACGGACGGACGAAACTATATATAGGAGCTATATCTAAATCTGAAACGATTTAAATAAAACTTCGCAGACATCAATCTGGACCTAATTCAGTACTCTGTGCAAAATTTTGTCTCAATCGGACAAATATTGGGAGTTCGTTGCATCATTCACAAAAAATCGGAGGACACTATATATGGAAGCTATATCTTAATCTGACCCGATTTTAACAAAACTTCGCCGACATCAGTCTGGACCTAATGCAGTATTCTGTGCAAAATGTTGTCCCAATAAGACAAATATTGGGAGTTTGGTGCATCGTTCATATAGAATCGGACGAAACTATATATAGGAGCTATATCTAAATATAAACCGATTACAACAAATCTTCGCATACATAAGTATGGACCTGATTCAGTGGGCTGTACAAAATGTTGTCCAATCGGACAAATATTGGGAGTTTGGTGTATCATTCACAAAAAAACGAACGAATCTACATATGGGAGCTATATCTAAATCTGAAGCGATTTTAACAAAACTTCGCAGACATCAATCTGGGCCTAATTCAGTAGTCTGTGCAAAATGTTGTCCCAATCGGGCAAATATTGGGAGTTTGTTGCATAATTTACCTAAAATCGGATGAAACTATATATGGGAACTATATCTCATTAATTTCGGATCATAAATGCTACCTGTATTATGTTCGTAAGTATATATAGACAGAAGGACATGCATAAATATACTCAGAAAGTGATATCATACATATCCTCAAAAGGAACCATGGGTCTATCTCTATTCCTTTTGTCTATTACAAACATATACACAAAGACATAATACCCTGTACCGCAAAGTAGTGAAGGGTATAAAACGGAAAATCGGTTATTGATCAAAAGGTTAATGGAACCTTGACAGTCTTTTTAATTTTAATTTAATTAGGTGCCAATTTCTAGTAGCTCCTTAATATTTAGCAACGAATTTCTGAACCCACGTGCTACTAATGTCTATGCAACAGTTCCCATACCATATTGCACTATTTTACCTCTAGTCCCCCCACAGTATCAATTATATTAATATTAATGCTATTGAGTATCTTTCTAAAACCAAATCAGCTAATCGTTTGCTACGATTTCTTGTGTTCTTAGAATATTTGGAGGTAAAAAATCTCGTATTGTGGTTACGATTCATGAAAATAATGACATAAAATGCGTACAAGAACTCAAGGTAGAATGAATGAATATCTTAATTCGGAGCTTAGTTTTCAGAAGATACGTCTTCAGTCAAATCAAATTGTAAGATTTGACTGAAGACGTATCATTTGAAAAATAAGCTCAGATTTCCGATTTTCCAGATACCAGAAAAATATGCATAAAACCATAACTCAATAACTTGGCAATGGTCAAGACTTATGGGTTCTTTATATACTCTCCAAGCGATTTCATACACCCTCAACGCAGTGTATTCCATGAAATATATTTAAAAAAATCACGGGTTGACAGTCTTTGAAAATGTGTTTTTTTAATGCAGTCCTTTAAAAATGGGCAGGGAAAATCCACGATTTTAAATCGTTAATCATTGAATAGTCCCACTTGATTCCAGAAGCTATAAGAGACGCTCTCAAAGAATATTCTACATCCAAAATTGTTGCAACACAGTATAACAAATATCAAATATCAGGAAGCAATATACCATAATTATTTGGTGTTTACATAATTACGTTTACATTACGTTCAACATGCAAGTAAATATTTACATACACCTTCACATATTTGTTTTAATTGTAAATAATTTCCTTTTCTATAGGAGTCATATGTTCGACAACGTATCCATACTACCCATGGTCTTGTTTCGTTTGGTGTTGTCCCAAAAAAAGAAGCAAAAACAAAACACATACACACACAAAAAACTGAAACATAAAAACATTAAAATAATGGTACAGGCTATAACTAATAATGATTATGACTTTTTGCCGGTAGCCTTTGAAACTGAATTTTTTTTATTTAATGTTTTACGGGTATGTGCGTGTGTGTGATTGTGTATATCCTTTGTGCTATGGATACATTTTGTGCCTTTGAACCGTTTTTAGTCAATGGTTTCAACTTTTGTTGTTGTTTTTGTTGTTATTTCTTATACATATATGGTTACTCATGACTGAAACGCTTTTAGTCAATGGCCTCACATTATTTTGGAAGTTGTTGTTATTGTTGCTGTTCCTTATATGGTTACTGATGACTAGACCTCGGATTTTTGCATATTTTTTATGCTTTATCCGATTGGACTCAAATTTTGTATTTAGGCGTTTCATGCTTTAATTGATCGATATTTGGGGTCATGTCAAAAATATGCAAAAAATATGCAAAAAATATGCAAAATATATGCAAAAAATATGCAAAATATATGCAAAAAATATGCAAAATATGCAAAAAATATGCAAAATATGCAAAAAATATGCAAAATATGCAAAAAATATGCAAAATATGCAAAAAATATGCACAATATGCAAAAAATATGCAAAATATGCAAAAATATGCAAAATATGCAAAAAATATGCACGGTATGCTAGGTCGATATGCGATAAATATATGCAAAAAATATACAAAATATGCATTGTCGATATGCAAAATATGCAAAAATATGCAAAATATGCAAAAATATGCAAAATATGCAAAAATATGCAAACATATGCAAAATATGCAAACATATGCAAAATATATGCAAAATATATGCAAAATATGCAAAAATATGCAAAATATGCAAAATATGCAAAATATGCAAAAATATGCAAAATATGCAAAAATATGCAAAATATATGCAAAATATGCAAACATATGGAAAAATATGCAAAATATATGCAAAATATGCAAAAATATGCAAAATATGCAATCATATGCAAAATATGCAAAAAATGCTAAATATATGCAAAATATGCAAAATATATGCACGGTATGCTAAATATATGCAAAATATTCAAAATATATGCAAAATATATGCAAACATATGCAAAATATGCAAAATATATGCACGGTATGCTAAATATATGCAAAATATGCAAACATATGCAAAATATGCAAAAATATGCAAAATATGCAAACATATGCAAAAAATGCAAAAATATTCAAAATATATGCAAAATATATGCAAACATATGCAAAATATGCAATCATATGCAAAATATGCAAAAAATGCAAAATATATGCAAAATATGCAGAAATATGCAAAATATATGCAAACATATGCAAAATATATGCACGGTATGCTAGGTCGCAATATTAAAGATAGAACTTTGAAATTTTGCACATATATTATTATTACTCCTAGGATGTTTGGTATTGGAAATGGGATATATCGGTCCACGTTTTAGTATATCGCCATATAACGGTTATATATGTTTGATTGTTTTATACATATATTTAGCAAATTTTTCATAATGCCCCAAAAATCTAACAGTTGAACCATGAAACAAACGCATACATACACAATTAGATTTCTATAGGTTAAAAATAAAGAAAGCACACAAATTCAAAAACTACCCGGATTTTTTTTTTTTTTTTTTTTTTTTTGATTAAAATGATTGCATATGTGAAATATGTTGCTCATATTTGCATATTTTTCATATTTTTTGCATATTTCTCGCATATCGACCTAGCATACCGTGCATATTTTTTTGTATATTTTGCATATGTTTGCATATTTTGCATATTTTGCATATTTTTGCATATTTTGCATATTTTGCATATATTTTGCATATTTTTGCATATTTTGCATATGTTTGCATATGTTTGCATATTTTTGCATATATTTTGCATATTTTGCATATTTTGCATATTTTTTGCATATATTTTGCATATTTTTGCATATTTTGCATATGTTTGCATATTTTTTGCATATTTTGCATATTTTGCATATATTTTGCATATATTTTGCATATTTTTGCATATTTTGCATATGTTTGCATATTTTGCATATATTTTGCATATTTTTCCATATTTTGCATATATTTTGCATATTTTTGCATATGTTTGCATATTTTGCATATGTTTGCATATTTTGCATATTTTTGCATATTTTTTGCATATTTTTGCATATTTTGCATATTTAGCATATTTTGCATATTTTGCATATATTTTGCATATTTTTGCCATATTTTGCATATTTTGCATATATTTTTGCATATTTTTCCATATTTTGCATAGTTTTGCATATTCTGCATATTTTTGCATATTTTGCATATTTTTGCATATTTATAGCATATCGACCTAGCATACCGTGCATATTTTTTGCATATATTTTGCATATTTATCGCATATCGACCTAGCATACAGTGCATATTTTTTGCATATTTTGCATATTTTGCATATTTTTGCATATTTTAGCATATATTTTGCACATTTTATGCATATATTTTGCATATTTATTGATTATCGACCTAGCATATTTTGATTCTAAATCCTTTGCAAATATGCAAAATCCGAGGTCTACTGATGACTGAAACGTTTGTTCATAATGTAGCATGAAATTGATTTCGTAGCTGCGACATGAGCGTAATAATAGATTAGAGCAGGTCGCTTTCATTTTGTTTTGTTTTGCGTTTTTTACCAATTTAGCTGAATAGGAAGGATATTGTATAAAATAATGAATTATTTCCTTCTCAGGCGATATATACATATGTACATTAAAGAGTGCAAAATATTAAATTTGGTTGGCTTAGTATTTGAAAATTAGCATAAGGGACACGCGACATGACGTATTAATATTCGTTACCGTAATATTAGTCTTTAAAAAGTTATTTAAAACAATATAAAAAATCACACCTTCAGTAATCCCTCAGAAAAATGTTTCAAAACATCTACGCCTTCAGTAATCCCTTCTTACAAATCTACGCTTTCAGCAATACTTCAGAAAAATATTTTTAAAACTCTATGCCTTCAGTAATCCCAAAAAAAAAAAAAAATATATATTTATCT
>NW_026888089.1:0-9119 GCF_032173495.1 Musca vetustissima | reverse complement strand
ATATCAATAGATTGCGCAATAAATATGTCTTTGTCAGTGTTACCCTGTTTTCTGCTATGAATGAATTTCAGAGCATATTTTCAGGCGCAAATGAGAAACTTCATTAGATAATTAAATATAATTTTTATTTAAAATATATTTACTAATTACAGAAATTTTACATATTTTTAAAGGGTTTATTTTATAAAAAAAATTAATTTATATTTAATAGGATTTTATTTTTAAATAGAATATGGAATTTCGTATGTCATATATGCGAGATGAAATTAATACAATATTGATTTTTAAATAGACATTTTGGTCATATGCACATATATGAAGTCCGTTATATTTCCTTAGACAGTATGTTTAGCGTTCATGGGTTTCATTTGTTCCAAAATCCATGTACTTTCCAATAAAAGGATTCTCAGCGGTATTAATGACAGTCGTTAGTTGCAGATAATCCTAAAATGAAAAATAAACACATTGTGAATAGAAATCAGATAAGGATTAGATATGAAAAGTATATTTCGTATTATATTTTATAAACAAATAATAATTATTATAGTCTATATTCTAAAGAAAAAAAAATAACAAACAAGAAATAATGAATAAATAAAAATACAACCAACCAACAAATTTTATATAAACTAATCATAAACCATGGTGTTTTTTCTTTGCTTTAACGTATGCACATAACCATAAAGGTAAGTTTAATGGCCCAACACATCATTCCGCATGATTTGGGTTGATATTATTGCATGTCTCAAGTCAGTAAAAATTCGCTCTTCTTTAACGACAACAAAAAGTCGTATTTTCACTGTTTTGTTGTTTTTCCTTTCTTTTGAAAACTTCCTCTTCATGTTAACGACTTTGTTGTGACTTCTGTGTGAAATAGCTTTAAATGTCGCCACATACTGTGATTATTATATGGCGGATTCTTTTTTGGCACGAACTTTAGTGTACCTGTTTTTAGTATTTTTATTTTACGTCTTTGTTTTTATTTTGAGACCTGCAAGCCGCTGTGCCCTCATATCTTAACATGCAATTTATAGTTCGTTTAATAATTGTACCAATTTAAGGAAACAATAATGTTCATTATATGGCATGGTGTGTTTGATAAGATTAGAACAATTTCGGTTGCTTAAATATTTTTTGGAATTTAGACACTTCAAGGAGTAAAATAAAAGGAAAGCAGAAAAAAAGTTAGAATTTTACGAATACACTATGGAACAGGAACAAAAATTGGACAAAAATAGAGAGAGGTAAAATCTTTACACCCTTCACAGCACTATTATTAAGTCTTTGTGCATATGTTTGTAACAGGCAAAAGGAATCGAGATAGACCCATGGTTCCTTTTGAGAATATGCATCCGTCTGTCCGTCAATGTATTTTTTTGAACAAAGTATTGGATGAAATTTGCACAGCTCTTTTACTTAGGCCAAGGGCGAACCCTATTGAAATTGGGAAAAATCGGTTCAGATTTAGATATAGCTCCCATATATATTTTCGTCTGATTCAATGTAAATGGTGCACCCAAGTCTATATCATAGCATTTGCACGAAATTTGATATGGCGTACTGTACGGTGCTACGTTTCGAGAAAATCGGTTTAGATTTAGATACAACTCCCAAAATTTGGCGTAGCGTTCAAAATCTAATCTAGAATTATGTGCGCTTAGTTTCGAGATAATCGGTCCTCTTTAAGATATAACTCCCACATTTATTTTCATCCGATTTAATGTAAATGGAACACCAAAGTCGCTATATACCTTTCGATTTGAACGAAATTTGTGTGTTAAGTTTTAAGAAAATCGGATTAGATTTAAATATAAGGATCAAAGGGCCCTATATTCAAGCTTGATCTATTAAAGGTATATATGTTACTATGTGCAAAGTTTGGATTAAATTCGATATTCCGTTCGCTACATATGAGATTTGTTGTTTTTGTTTTTTGGTTGTTTTTTTCTGCACATTATTGACAATTTTCTGGCACAGGTTCCAGAAGGGCTGGACCGATTTCCCCATCTTCGAGCTTAATTTGAGTTTGAAAGAAGTGATATGATGTGTTCATAGGGTCTAACCAACCAAAATTTCGATGAGGCACATTTTTGCTGTATCAAAGTTATATACCCTCATTAGCCAAAGGAGTTTCTCTATGTAAAATCGAAGGTTTCGTATACATATTATACACAAGAAATGTCTATGCTCGGGATTTACCTCCGCTGAAAGTTAAATGTTAGTAGTAGTTGTGAACGGTAACGTATCATCTGTCCCATTCGAATATACTTTCCCGCTTAATAGCTTTATTTTTAAACATATATTACCTTCCTTTTTATATTTTATATTCCACAACATATTCCAATGATTTATTTTCCATAAAGAAGAATTTTCCAAACAATTAACGTAATGCAATTAAACTGAAAACAACACCAGAAAGTTTAGCGAACGAACAAACAAACATACCGACCTTCCTACCTGACTGTATTGTATTAAGTGATTGGGTAACGAAAACGGATACCGAACGCGAATGGAGTCTGGTTTTATTTTACTTATTTCTGAAAATGCCACACATACGACAACAATATATGAATTTCAATTTGGTTTTTTTTAATATGTATACTTTGGGACCGTTGCAACGTCAACGAATATTAAAGACACTGACATGAGGCGGCAGTGGTAACGGCAAAGCGGTAGCATTGAATAATGACCATAGTCAAATCGGCAAATTAACACTTATTGTGTTGTGATGTTGGTGGTGGCGGGGAAAGGGCACAAGCAAAGTTTATACACAATATTGGCTGTAATCACAACATCGACATGCAACTAAACTATTTGTACGTATATACACTGTATGTTCAGTACACATGTATATGGGCACTTCCGCAAAAAGGTAAACCAAAGTCGAAGAATTTGTTTCTTTAAATACGTAAAGTAAAGACAAAAAAAAAAAAAAAATACAAAGAAAGACCACATTTGTCATTTTTTCTACTTGTTCTTAGCATAAATACTATTTTAATGACTAAAAATGCAGACACTGCAGAAATAAAAACTGCAAAATCAACATTGTCGCGTGAGTTACGTCGCGAAAGTGACCTAGAAAAATCCTTCGCAAATAAAGGATATGCCATATTTTTAAATTTTGAAAGTCCAATAATAATGCTTGGTATCTCTTATTCATGTAAAGAATATTAAAAGTTTCCCATTTTTAGTAGTGATGTCTAAAGTCATGTATATTTGAAGTCGCGTGAGTAACCGCTCTTTTGTGGCTTTTATCTCAAAAGTTAAAAACTAGATGCTCTCATTTTTTTACCACTGATAGTACTCCTAAAGTTCTACAAAAAAGTATTTATGGAGAATTGTAATAAATGTAATTGTTTTCGATTTATTTAAGATTTAAAATTTGATTTTGCCTCTGAAAGTGGTATAAGTGACTGCGGAAGTGCCCATATGTATTTGTGTTTCACTCTCCACAAATGCATGACGCATAACATTGAAAATTCGCATTACGAATGACTAAGTCTTGCATAAACGGTAAAGGAGCTGACGTATTCCGGTCGATCCGACTATAAACAGAATAATAATTTGCATATTTTTGGCATTTATATAAAATCTGTGTGCATTCGTTTGCACACAGTTTTGTTAATTCGCCCAAACAATATGTTCTATGTATTTGAAATGTTGCGAGACTGTGAGGTTGAGGTTGGTGAGGATTTCTGCTGAACACTGTCGTGCTGTATTGCAAAACATATTGACACGACAAATGAAAGCGAACTGTCATATGACAGACATATTTTCTGACAACGAACGCATTGCAGTGTTATGGCTGTTGCGCCAACGCTTCAGTGTATATGTGCGTGAAGAATTGCATTTCAAATGCGCTACACTTACAAACCGGATATTAAATGTTGAGTATCATCCAGAGAAGGAATTAATGGTTAATTGAATCATTTAATAAGTGTTTGCAAGTTAATATTACCACCATTTCCGATTTCTTAATATGAATTGATTTTGGAAATATATCTTTGCTCAAATTTGCTGATAAAAGTTCCTAACTTTTTAAGAAAGTGATAATAATAAATCCTCGGATAAGATTTAAGTAATACAAATATTACAACTCATCATTAAGCGATTTTAATTTTATTGTTTCTCTAGGCTATAGTTTTTGATTTTTTTTTCGTCTATTTAAAAAACTGTTTTTTTCGCCTATTTAAAAAACTGATTTTTTGTCTAGCCAAATATAGCTCGGTGAGGGTGAGGGTCGCTCTTGGTTCAAAGGTGACAGATAAGACTGGGTTTTTGGCAATACCTACTAGAACGGTACGAAAAGTACTAAATGTGATATTTGGCGAACCGGTAGAGCTAGAACTCTTAAATTTTAAATGATGGAGTTAAGTCCTTTGGAAATTCAAACTATAAGTATCCGAAAAGTACTAAAATGTACTAAATTTGGTACAGTTTCGTAGCATGTAAATGGAAAGAGCTAAAAATTTGAACTTTGGAATGCGAATTAGGGTTAAGACGTAGGGTCGATACAAGGAGATGGACTCATGTGAAAGCGTGTACTCATGTGAACGAAAAGTACTATATGATATTATATTTGGTACAAAATTGATTTGGAGGTCCAAATCGAGGTGGAATCATGATAATTGAAGTTAACACTACTGTCTGAGTGTAGAATTGGTACCAAATTTGGATTTGAGTAAACCGATAGAGCTGGAATCTTGACATTTGGAGTTAGGATCAATGTTGGGGTATAATTGAGCTATTTAGGAAGTTCACATTAGCGAAATAAATTTTATACAATTTAATTTTGGGTGAACTGATGTATGAATTTTTGGAAATTTGTTTTAAATGGTACCAAATGCGGATTTGGGTGAACCGAGTGGCGATTGGTCCATAACTATGGCATGTATGTAGGGTAAAAAATATTGTGACAATGACCACGGTGGCGTATGACTGTGAATCTTATGTTATACAACATGGTGGCTTCTGCATTATTATTTAAATTTAATTCTGCGAAGGAGGCTATGTTCCATTTAAATTGATATTTGTGGTCAAACATGGGCTATATAATGGTTGTATATTTAAATTATATTAATTTATAATATAAATGAGACCAAGTATCTGATTGGGACTAACGTTTGCAAAAACTAATATTTTATCCGAACCTTTATAATGATTGTTAGAAAGGACCTATCGGTACACACTTTTTCCAAAACGTCCCAAAATTTTGAAAAATTCTACATTTCTTATGGAGCGAACGAAATATCTAATTTCACCCATACTTGATACAATAGTAAAATTTTTATCAAACCTAGATAAAGTCTGAAGATGTCGTAATTTTTTAAACCTTCCCCACAAAGTGTCAACATTTTTCAAAGTATTTAAAATTGAGTGTCCGATTTAAGCCAAACGTTGTGCATCGTAATTATTTTACCAAACATAGACCATTCAATGCTCAATATTTTGAAAATTTGTAAATACAATATAAATGGATTTGAGAGTCCGATTTAATGCAATACATCATCGGTACATTTTGTCTAGTACCTTCTACACAGAAAGTGTAAAACGAAATTCCAATGATTGGAATTTCGGATTTGAAACAATTCGAAACTCACGTTTTTTACTTTCATCGTATTTATATAGGCTGTCCATCTGTCGATTATTACCACCTGATTATTGGTTTAGTTTTTATTGTATAAATTATGATTGTCGTAGAGAAATGTATGCAAAAAAATATTTATAACCTTAGACATGCTGCGACTACAGCGGTAGTATACATACAACAACACAAACAATAGCAACAACATTTGAATGCGTAAAACTGTAACGGGTATTGCTAAATGTGTTTTACATCCGCCGCAAACAAGGCTTTGCTACGGAAATTTCAGTTCACTTTGCGAATGCCAAAATATACACAATAGGAACAGCAACAGGAACAGTAGCAGCAGAAACAGGCGAACAATTATATGACAAGAACAACAACAATAAATCACTATTCATTGTCTAGGTGGTAAAATGTTGACTATTCCATTTCACTCCAACCAACGAACGTACAGCTTGTACTATAAAATTATGCAAGCGAATGCATTTGAATATGTCAAGGATATGTAACTATGAGTTTGCATTGTTATATATGTGGAGAAAATAAAACATTGCCGCTAATAATATCGATTGCAAGGTGACAGTAATTTATAATACCTTCGGGGGCATACATTTTACAATAAACGAACATTTGAAACCCCAACTTTTGCGTCCCAAAAATAAAAATTCTCCATTGTCAATGACTTTTTGGTATTGCTGCTTTTATTGTATATATTATATATATATATATATATATATATATATCTATATTACATATATGTTTTGGATGGGGAGGTGTGACCTTTTATTAATTTTTCAAGTGCCATTTGAAAATTTTGTTTTGTTAATTTTTTTTTTTTTTAAATTATAGAAAAATAGAATATAAAATAAATAAAAGCATAGTTATGTTAGTCGGTTGGGCCGAACATTTTTCATACATTCCGACATGTCCATTAAAAATTATATATTTGAAGATATTCCAAATAATTCATTTCACCTTAATGGGCATCGAAATTTAAGAAAAAAACTTTAGGTCGAAATTAAATTCTCATAAAGTCATTTTCAATGTCTTCATCCTCTTTATATATTTTTAAAAACCTAAAGATTTCTCAAAATAGTTCATCCAACCGCAGAGAAAGCACAACCCAACCAATCAAAATTACCAACACCCTAAACACTGACACACACCCTAAAACTTTAATTAAAACCTCTAAATTTTATTTAGCATGTAACCCTTAATTTTCCTCATATTTTAACATACAATTTACATCCTTGTTCGCTTTTTACGTTTTCCAACATAACAGGAATTTTGGTCAGGAAAGACAACCTCATTATCCCTTATTCGTTGACTCAGTATCCTTAAAAATAAAATGTGAGAACAGTGTTACCAAAAATTATAATATTTTCCAATTAAATATTGGAATATACTCGTATAATTTTGAAGAATATGAAATACACTGTGCAATTATATTGTCTAGCATAATATTTTCATTTAATTATATACTTTTACGTATCATTGTATGTATATTATTGTTGTCTGGCTAACAAAGCCCCCCTGCAATTTTTATTAAGTATGTTGTTTTTTGACTGTAGTTGTAAAGAAAACAATTTATCATCTCAACTATTTGAAATATGTTTGGCTTTTATGGTTTAGAAATCTTTCCAAACTAATTTATGAAAATATACATATTTTGATTTTCATTCTTAAAGAGGGTGTATATGTGGTTTTAAAGAGGGTGTAATGTGCGGAATTTATGGTTTACCAGTGTAAAATAATTGTAAATGTGAAAATGTCAAGTACACATTACAAATAATGTCTGAAAGGAAGAATTCGAAATATTCAAAATAAATATTAAATAAAAAACTAATTGACTATCGATTTATCGAAGTTCCATCCAACAAAAACAACTTCTTTATAGCATGGACAATATTTCGGGATATTTGCAACCTCTACTATGATAAAAATTCTAAACAACACTAAAATATGTAGACCTCTAACAATATTTGATATTGATAACTGGTATCTTTTCCCGCATTTTCCGTGGTCATTTATGATGTTGGGTTTATAATTGTGGCCCCAGACCTCTAGAAAACCAGACAACAATAAAGCTTTTGATCCATTTCATACCCTGAATGTCATCCGATCAACACAGAAAACTATAGGGGTCGTCTATGACAATAAGCGGAACCTCATGTATAATTTAATAGAACAACATTTACGCTTTCTTAAATATTTACGTATAACACCCCTATCCGAGTACATACATCGCTGCAGTTGGTATCAATTAGTAATGTACAGACGGGCGGACATACATATCTAGATCGAATTAGCTAGTCGAGATATGACGATATACTAAATTTTGTGGGTCTAGTACCAATATTTCCCGGCGTTACAAATTCTTGGGCCCACTCAAAGCTATAATACCCTTACAACATATTTGTGTAGGGTATACAAAAACGCTACTTTTTTTATTACCATAAAACTTACTTTTCACATTTTTCACAACTCGCTGCAATTCACAATTTCTTAAATTTTCTATAGGTTTTTATTTTATTTTATGGCTTCCGGACATGAATGTCACCTAACGCGTAGCGTAGCAATGGTCAAAACGCATTAAAACGTTTTAAAAAATTGAATTTTTATGCTAATAACTAAGCAATTTTCCCAGTTGGCACTTATTGTAACATTCCAACAAAGCATGTCTCATGAAAATAAAAAATAACTTTCGGCGGTATCTTCGGGACATTTGAAATGACAAAGATAAACTTGTCTACCTTGAAGTTATTCGAGTAATGATAAGTTAATTTAAATTTTCATAACCATAATGATTAATGTGAGTGTGCGAATGTCTATGGTTTGTGTATGGCAATAATGGAGACATTCAAATCATGCAGTAGAAGTGGAATAAATGAGATTATAATATAAGCTAGAAAATTTAGAAATGAAAAAACATATATTTATGGTGTTAAGATAATTAAATTATTTGTCTGTTTAAAAATACAATTTCCTAATATATAATTTTTTTTTAAATTGTATCGTATTTTAATGTACACCTAAAAAATATTTATTTCCTTTCTAAGCCAATTCCATCTAGCAGCCCTGCACTGTCCCAATATACATACACGATAAAGTGAAATATTAAGTTGTTAAAAAAACAAATGACCTTTATGGATTACGGATTTCACTTTTCTATTAGTCCTCTCTATTCGTTTTCTATCATCTCATCATGTGGGATTTTAATATGAAATCAGTGACATGTGAGTATATATGTGTGAGTATATGTGTCTATGTAGTTGATGATCCTTGTTTGTATACCATTAGCTAGGTTGACTCCATTTGTTAGTTAATGACTGCTATGTAGCATGTCATTTTGACACTTGTCTGTCATTTTCCAAGTCCCACGGGAATAGTGATGTAGGCACTTGTGTGTTTGAATGGATGAATAAGGTGGTAGAAGATTGATAACTAGAAAGGTGGGTTTGCTGTCTGGATTGTTTTTACATCCGTCCGACCACACATTGGTTGGCATATTGGCACATATGTTGTTACAAAA
>NW_026888088.1:0-9333 GCF_032173495.1 Musca vetustissima | reverse complement strand
TCTTCTCCAATAAGAAATGGCAAAACGGACGGTATAGGAATAACCCAACTATGGAAGTGTACTAATAAACACATGATACTCCGAAAATGAATGGTTGGTGTTCACCAAAAGAAAACTCCGTTAAAAGGAGAGCAAGAGCATAACAAATTCTCCTGGAGAAAGAGAGAGCTGAAAAGCCAATTAACTGTTATACGCCAACATATTTTCCGGGCTGGCTGGCAAGTCGCGTGGCTACACCAATGTGTAACAAACATGGGAACAATAACAATTTAACTGTTATACATCCAGCATTCACACAACCAAAGCTATTTTCATTCACACTACACTTATCACCTCTTCTCGCTTCTCTCCAAACAAATTTAACTGTGCATTCACACATCCGTACAAATTAAATTAATTGCTCTCAGTAATTTTCCTTTAACGGGTTTCTCTTGCTCTCATTTCATTCAAAATAATTTAACGGTATTCTCTCCCATATATATTCTCCCGCTCCCTCTATTATTTTCTATAATCTCTCTCTCTCTCACACATTTTCAAGGTTGTTGTGTGTCCTGTATAAATGTGCGTTTGTCGCATGTGCTTCCTTTTTGTGTTGTTGCTGTTTATCCCTTAACACACCCTATTGATTTGGGTGTTATACTGCCGTTGAACTTTTCATTTTAACTTACAAAACACACACACACAAAAATTAGAACTCACCACTAATCACATGACAGTTGTAGCAACATATTCAGCAACAAATATTGCCAGAGTATAAGAGTGAAAGCTTTCGTTGAATGTCTCTCATTTTTTTGAGTAAAATTGAGAGTAAATAAAGTCGGATTGTTATGCATTGGCATTTCTAAATACAACTGTTGGAAAAAATCGGATATTTGAATTTTTTCGAGTGATTAAACAAATTTTGAACATCATAGGTGACAAGCATAATTGGATAAACCTATACAATAGCTATAAGACGTATATAAAACTTCTATAGATATTTTAGGTGGGAAATTGGATTTTCAGGATCTCATCCTGCAGTAGCCCACATACAATAATAACCCCTGTTTTCGGTATTTTGGGTGTCTTGAGCGCGTTTCTCAACTGAAAGTTGGTACAATCGGAACTTATAAGATACCAAATTTATCCCCTTTAAATCTAACTCCACTTATTGTAGTGGCCCCATATAACGGTACCACCAATTTTCAGTATTTTGGGGGTTTTTATCGTATTTTTCGACCGAATTCGCTGATTAATTTTTTGAGTTCTTATTGGGTAGCAAATCTCTCCATTATTTATAAACACAGGTCCATTTTTTGGGATAGACCCTTTAAAGTGTACCCCCAATATATGGTATTTTGGGGTTAATTTTGGGTTTGGTTTTTTGCCGTATAGAAAATCTCCTTCACAACAAATATTAATATTCGACTCCTTTTATGGGTAGTCCCAATATAACCCTCTTCTACACACTTCCCTACTCTGTGGTACAGCGTATTGTGTCTTTGTTCATATGTTTGTAACAGGCACAATGAAACAATGTGTCTAGATCGTTTTGAGAATATACATACAATCACTGTCCGTCTATTTCTCCGTCCAAGGACGAACCCTATTGAAACTAGAGGAAATCGGTTCCGATTTTATATAAATGGTGCACCAAACTCCCAATATTTGCCCGATTGAAACAAAATCTTGCACAGCGTACTGAAATAGGTACAGATTGATGTATACTAAGTTTTGTTGAAATCGATTCAGATTTAGATATAGCTCCAATGTATATTTTCTTCCGATTTTAAGTAAATGGTGCACTAAAGACCCACAGCTAGGCCGATTGACACTACGTACTTAAGTTAATATAAATTAATCCCTGGCAAGTTTCCTTGAAATGGTTTCAGATTGTTAAGTTCCCAAAATACCGAATAATAGGAGGTGTCACTACCCATGGACATGGACCAATATTGATAATTTTTGGTTAGAAGATTTCTTGAGGCACAGTCTCGTGCTAATCATATGGTCACCGGACCACATAAAAACCATAGGTAAGGAGAAAGTCCACCGGGTCTCCAGCTACTTACCTACCTACAGATGTGAACAATGAAAAACCTTTTAGCGAAAGATGCTTTGAACAAAATGTTATGGCGAAACCCAAATGAAGAGATGTTAACCAAATTTTAACGCGACCTAATCTCAAGAAGTTTCTTCTAACTTGATCATTTCTATAGCATTAAACAGGTCTTGACTGGAAGCAGTATATGTCTCATTACGGACATTTCGTGGCTCAAATTACTCCTATTTTCATCCTAATCTTATCTGAATAAAAACAAGTAAAACCCAGTAAGGAAAGTTGCAAAGTCGGACAAGGCAGATGCATCCTAACAGAAGTCGCATTTTTGAAAAACCGTTCAAATGAAATGGGACAAACTTAAATATGTGATCTTGATCTAAAAGTGAACTAACTTCAATCAATCCACACACATGTCGTTCTGCAGACTATGCTAAATTTAATTCTGTTTGATGATCGTTCGGCTGAAGGTCAATGAAAAACGTTTGTTTTTGTTTAACTTTGTTTTTTATTTATTTCTCCAATATTTCGATTGTCATCGACAATCATCTTCAGGGATCTGTTACAAAGAATACAATTAGTTACAAATTGATAGACGACAAATTCACGAATCTTACATTTATATTAATGTAGAGGAAAAGCGTCTACATTACTTTAACGTCACAGTCAAACTAAGTTTTCTTTTTTCGTCTGTGCTTATGTACTAAGTTCCTATAGATATGTGCACAGTGGTCTGTGTCAGTTTTATAATTAATTCTTTTTTCCGTCGGTACATTTATGATGTGTAACATTTCTAATGTAAATCGTCTCTTGTAATTATTTTCCTGTGCTACAATGTCAATATCTTTGAAATTTGGTTTGTGACCAGTCAAAGTGCAGTGTGCTGCTAGCGCCGTCTTTTGCTCTAATGGTTTGTCAGATTTTTGATCAGATTTATGTCCGGAAAGTCTAGTTTTTAATTTTGTTTTTGTCGTGCCAATGTATACCTTTTGGCATACATCACCTTCGTCACCGTTACATGCTATCCTATAAACTACATTGCACTTATCCTCTTTTTTTGTCTTTGTCTTTGTTTTACTGAACATATTATTAACAGTGTTGATGGTCTTTAAAGCTATCTGGAATTTGTCCTTATTGTACACATTAGATCTGCAAAATCTCTCCGAAAATCCTGGGATGTAAGTTAAAGATTTATACACTTTTTCATTCTCTTCTCCAATTCTCAAGTTTTTAATCTGTTTTGCATGCTTTAATAGTTCGTCGATTATTTTTCGTGGAAAATCATTCTTTTTTAATATGCGTCGTATTTTGATTTCATTGTTTTGGTGGAATTGTTCGTCACTTATATTGAAAACTCTATGTATAAAATTTGTTGCCGTATTTATCTTCACTCTTCGTGGATGATTGGATGCAATGATAATCAGACAAGACAAGGAACTTAAATTAGATTGGTACCAAAAACCAACAGCATCTGGACGACTTATAAACTTTTATTCCAATCATCCACGAAGAGTGAAGATAAATACGGCAACAAATTTTATACATAGAGTTTTCAATATAAGTGACGAACAATTCCACCAAAACAATGAAATCAAAATACGACGCATATTAAAAAAGAATGATTTTCCACGAAAAATAATCGACGAACTTGGCATATAACTATCTAGACCTAATTCAATACTCTATGCAAAATTTTGTCTCACTATTGGGAGTTTGGTGCATCAATAAGTTAAAATCGGACGAAAATATATATGGGAGCTATATCTAAATCTTAACCAATTTCAATAGGGTTCGTCCTTGGGCCTATTAACTGACCTTTGCCAAATTTCATCTAAATCGGATCATAAATGGGACCTGTACTTTATTAACTAAAATACATGAACGGACAGACGGACGGACATGCATAAATCGACTCAGAAAGTGATTCTATGCATATTCTCAAAAGGAACCATGGGTCTATCTCGATTTTGTTTGCCTTTTACAAACATATGCACAAAGACACAATACCATGTACCACAGTGTGCTGAAGGTTATAAAAAGAGGGTTATATGGGGACTAGCCCTAAAAGGGGGCGAATATTAATATTTTTTGGGAGGGAGGTTTTTTACCATATACGACTACAAAAAACCAAATTACAAAGAATTTGGTTGAAAAACGCGCTCAAGAACCCCAAAATACCGAAAATTGGGGGTACCCTTATATGGGGGCTACCCGAAAAAATGGACCAATATTTATAATTTATATTGGAGAGATTTTCTACCTAATAAGAACTCGACGTACTAAATTACAGTCAATTCGGTCGAAAAATACGATAAGAACCCCCAAAATACCAAAAATTTGGGGTTACCGTTATATGGGGACTACCAGAAAAACTGGACCTATATTTATAATTTTTAGTGGAGTAATTTGGTACCCAATAAGAACCCAATGTACAAAATTTCAGAGAATTCAGTTATAAAACAGAAAAACTGGACCTTTATTTATAATTTTTAGTAGAGAGATTTGCTACCCAATAAGGACTCAATGTACCAAATTTCAGCGAATTCAATCAACAAACGCGCTAAATACCCTTAAAATACCGAAAATTGGGGGGTACCCTTACATGGGAACTATGTCTAAACGTGGACCGATGTTCTCCAATTTTAATAGGATTCGTCCTTGGGCCTATTCAGTGACCTGTGCTAAATTTCAATCAAATCGGATCATAAATGCGACCTGTACTTTGTTAACAAAAATACATGGACGGACGGACAGACGGACATGCATAAATCGACTCAGGAAGTGATTCTATGCATATTTTCAAAAGGAACTATGGGTCTATCTCGATTCTTTTTGCCTGTTACAAACATATGCACAAAGACATAATACCCTGTACCACAGTGTGGTGAAGGGTATAAAAATATAAACATGGCCCGCTTGAACAAAATGATGCGTTACAGTTCAAAAGAGACCGAAAATTGGGAGTGAAATTTGGCACTCAATTAGTATTTTTGGGATATTTGCCAAGTTTTCATCCGAATAGCATATCTTCCTACTACAAATCATCATTATTTGTTTAATTCAAACATACAAAAGTAAACAAGATTGATCGAAAGTAACCTTTGAGAATATACACAAAAACCTCTTCCGAAACGGGTTATGAAAGTCTGTCCGATTTCATGTAAATTGCGCATGCGTGAGTTAAGTTTTTCGATATAGTTCCTAGCCATATTTTAATCCAATTTTATCTAAATGTATTATTTATCCAATTGGAAAGAACATTTTGTCAGCATATAAAATTTACCATATAATAGCGTTTATTTACATCGATTTAGTGTTCGTGCCACATCCTTTGGTAAAATTATGATCTAATGCAACATTGGCAACCCTACAGCCAACTGTTCCCATTATTATTCTCTCATATATTTTATTGAGCACCCTTATAAAAAACGGAAAACCTTTATGGCAAGCCAAAACAAAAAAAGCGTTTTTAGCATTTGGTGTCGGACGGGAAATATGAATTCATTTTTAAAAGATTTTATTACACATGAATGAATATTGTTATGGGTACTGCTGCTGCTGCTGTTGTTGTTGGTGGCGCCAAATTATCACCGTCTGAAATTGGCATCGTAAATAAATGAAATAAATGTATAATTTTTTTTATGATACGTTATAGACAGACAGTCAGAAATATTAAAACAAACAAATAAAATATTTTTATTTGTAACAAAGTAAAAAATTTGACAAATTCAAATGGAGTGTTAAGTATTTTATTTGCTTACAAAGATTATAAAATTTTGGAAAGCAGATTTTTTTAAGAAGACAAATAACTTTTTATATTTTATTAAGAAATCCACTTAACACATTTTAGGATTGTCATAATAAGATTTATAAAAATTTCAATATGGGGGTGGTGGTATATAAAAATAAATATTTTAATTTTGTTGAAACTGAAAATTAATTCGCCAATGTAGGCGTATAAATATTTCCAATTGTCTATTGACCTCTCTTCCACCATGTCATTGCCAAATTGGCATTATGTTTGTGTTCATGGCAATTAATTTGGTTCTTTGTTTACAGACAATTGCTAATTCCTAATTACAAATTGTCTGCAATTAAATATTCTATTAAAAACCTATTTAACGCATTCAAATGTATAATGCGAAATGACAAGGTGAAATACAACAAGTAAAAATAATATAACAACGGTGGTGATAAGGCAGGGTGATAGTTATATTTTGCTGCAGTCAATGGGATGTTATGCTTTCTTTTTGTCTGTTAAAAAAATTGGAACATTCATTAAATGCTTCAGATCCAAAAGTATTAGAAATTTTAACCATAATATAGAGCAAGGTACAAGGATTCGTCGGAGGGATTTATCACTTCCCGTTTCCCTTTTTATGTGGTACTTAACACTAGAAAGACTGGAATTTTGTATATACCTATATTGCCTAAAATCGGTCAAAATGACCTCATTCTGAAAGAATTTTTATTGTGTAAAGAAATTTTTTTAAACTAATTTTTTAATATTTTTTACATTATTTACAATCACACAAAACGATGTTATTATTTGTTTTCAGTGCTAGGACTCTCGAGTTTCCCGGACAAAATGTTTGAAAAAGAGCAAGTGTTTACTCTAAGAGTGGACTGGAAATATAAAATTTATTTTTCCCGATTTGTGTGTTCGTTTGTGTTTCTAGAGTAGCAAACGGTTGTCGATGTTGTTTTACTGATTTGGTCATATAAATAATTTACCTTATACAATAATAAAAGTAGTTTGATTATTTAATATTTCACAGAGGTCAAACTGACCGATTTTAGGCAATATAGGTATTGTGAATACGGGGAATGATAGAGGGAGGCAAGCAGTTACTATGATAAATAAACGTAGTTCTATGTGGTACAAAAAGTCACCAAATTTTAAAAAGCTGTGCCATAATATACACAATAGTTTTTATACCCTCCACCATAGTATGGAGGGTATATTAGTTTTGTTTTTCCATTTGTAACGCATCGAAATAATCATTTCCGACCCTATAAAGTATACATTCTTGATCAGCGTAAAATTCTATGACGATTTATCCATGTCCGTCTGTCTGTTATAATCGCTCTAGCGTCTAAACAAACTGAGGTAGAGCCTCAAAATTTTGCATAGAGTCGTCTTTTGTCTGCAGGGAGGTCAACTTCGAAGATGGGCTATATCGGTCCACGTTTAGGCATAGCTCCCATATAAGGGTACCCCCCAAATTTCGGTATTTTGGGGCTCTTGAGCGTGCTTTTCAACCGAATTCGATGAAATTTGGTACTTTGAGTTCTTATTGGGTAGCAAATCTCCCCACTAAAAATTATAAATATAGGTCAATTTTTTTCTGGTACCCCCCATATAACGGTACCCCTCAATCTTCAATATTTTGGAGATTTTGATCGTATTTTTCCGCCGAATTAGCTGTAATGTAATATTTTGAGTTCTCAGTAGGTCCCAAATCTTTCCACCAAAAATTATGAATATAGGTCCATTTTTTCGGATAGCCCCCATATAAGGGTACCCCCAATTTTCGGTATTTTTGGGTTCTTGAGTGCGTTTTTCAACCGAATTTGCTGCAAATTAGTATTTTGTAGTCGTATATGGTACCAAATCTCCTTACCAAAAATTACTAATATTCGCCCCCCATTTTGGGGTAGTCCCCATATAACCCCCTTTTTATACCCTTCACCACACTGTGGTACAGGGTATTATGTCTTTGTGCATATGTTTGTAACAGGCAAAAGGAAACGAGATAGACTCATGGTTCCTTTTGAGAATATGCATAGAACCACTTTCTAAGTCGATTTATGCATGTCCGTCCGTCTGTCTGTCCATGTATTTTTGTGAACAAAGTACAGGTCGCATTTATGATCCGAATTGGATGAAATTTGGCACAGGTCACTTATTCGGCCCAAGGACGAAATTGGGAAAAATCGGTTTAGATTTAGATATAGCTCCCATATATATATTTATTTAAACGATTTAATGAAAACGGTCCCTATATATCTTTCGATTTGCACGAAATTTGGTACAGCCTAATCATTTAAGTCTAGAATGATGTCTGCCAAGTTTCGTGAAAATCGGTCCAGATTTAGATATAGCTCCCATATATAGTTTCGTCCGATTTCATGTAAATGGTGCCCCAAAGTCCCTATATATCTTTTGATTTGCACGAAATTTGGCATTACGCACTAAATTAAGCCTAGAGTGATGTCTGCCAAGTTTCGAGAAAATCAGTCCAGATTTAGGTATAGCTCCCATATATAGTTTCGTCCGATTTCATGTAAATGGTGCCCCAAAGTCCCTATATATCTTTCGATTTACACGAAATTTGGCATAACGCACTGAATTAAGCCTAGAGTGATGTCTGCCAAGTTTCGAGAAAATCGGTCCTGATTTAGATATAGCTCCCATATATAGTTTCGTCCGATTTCATGTAAATGGTGCCCCAAAGTCCCTTTATGTCTTTCGATTTGCACGAAATTTGGTGTAACGTACTGAATTGAGTCTAGAATGATGTCTGCCAAGTTTCGTGAAAATCGGCGAACCCTATTGAAATTGGGAAAAATCGGTTCAGATTTAGATATAACTCCCATATATATTTACCTGATTTAATGTAAACGGTCCCTATATATCTTTCGATTTGCACGAAATTTGGTACAGCCTAATCATTTAAGTCAAGAATGATGTCTGCCAAGTTTCGTGAAAATCGGTCCAGATTTAGATATAGCTCCCATATATAGTTTCGTCCGATTGCATGTAAATGGTGCACCAAAGTCCCTATATATCCTTCGATTTGCACGAAATTTGGCATGACGTACTAAATTGAGCCTAGAATTACGTCTGCCCAGTTTCGAGAATATCGGTCCAGATTTAGATATAGCTCCCATATATAGTTTCGTCCGATTTCATGTAAATGGTGCACCAAAGTCCCTATATATCCTTCGATTTGCACGAAATTTGGCATAACGTACTAAATTGAGCCTAGAGTGATGTCTGCCAAGTTTCGAGAAAATCGGTCCAGATTTCTTTATAGCTCCCACATATAGTTTCGTCCGATTTCAGGTAAATGGTGCAACAAAGTCGCTATATATCTTTCGATTTGCACGAAATTTGGCATAACGTACTGAATTGAGCTTAAAGTGATGTCTTCCTTGTTTCGTGAAAATCGGTCCAGATTTAGATATAGCTCCCTTTTATTATAGATTGATTTTAAGTAATTGAAATTAGTATAACCTAACCTGTGACAGGTTTGTTTGAAATCGCTTAATATTTGGATAGATCTTCCATA
>NW_026888087.1:0-9240 GCF_032173495.1 Musca vetustissima | reverse complement strand
TGATATGACGGGTTGCCAAGCCACGTCATTCGTCAGACCCGGAGACACGATGGATATGTCCGGTGAGCTTTGGCAGTCTGCTATCAGTTTGCTCGGCCAGCGCCATGTCCTAGGACGGAATGCCATAACTCATGATGTGCATTGAAATCCCCTAGCAACCAGACGGTTATAGGCTTCCAAAAGATGGCTAATGTCAAGCAAATAACGAGGGGCGCAGCTATTTAACGGCGGAATGTAAATGTTAAGCACGTCTACCTCGGCGGTACCACACTTAACCGCCACCCCCAAACATTCCATGTATGGGCCACTAGAGTCTAGCTCAAGCGAGATAGGTCTGTACTGGACAGAATGGTGCAATAGGAATGCTAACTACACGCCACCTCCACCTCTTATTCTGTGCGATTCCTTTCTCATGACGTTGTATCCATCACAACTATTGAAGCTACAGGTGTTGTTCAGCTTCATTTGATCGCAGCAACCATAATACTTCTCCGACTCATAAAATCCACTATCTCGTTGATTTTACCTCGAAGTCCATCGCAGTTGAATTGAAGAAAGGATACATTGTCAGGAGTTGCGACAGCAATGTGCGGTGTTAGCGGCTGCGGCGCAGGTTGCTGCTGCGGAGATTGCGGGGGAGTCACGTAATCCGAAGACGACGACGATGATGACGTGGACCACGGTGACGACGACGACTCGCTGGGGACTACATTGGCGCAGCAAGAAGCAACGAATTATGTTGAAAAACACGCTCAAGAACCTCAAAATACCGAAATTTTGGGGTTACCCTACATGGGAGCTGTGCGTAAAAATGGACCTATATTTATAATTTTTAGTGGGGAAATTTGCTACCCAATAAGAACTCAAAGTACCGCAGCAAATTCGGTTGATAAACGCGTTCAAGAACCCCAAAATACCTAAAATTGGAGGTATCCTTATATGAGGGCTATCCGAAAAAATGGATCTATATTCATCATTTTTTGTGGGGAGATTTGGTACCTATTAGTAACTCAAAATACTAAATTACAGCTAATTCGGCGGAAAAATACGATCAAAACCCCCAAAATACTGAAAATTAGGAGGTACCGTTATATGGGGACTACCAGAAAAAGTGGACCTATATCCATAATTTGTTGTGGAGAAATTTATTACCCAATAGGAACCCAACAAAGCAAATTTCAGCGAATTCCGTTGAAAAACGCGGTCAAGAACCCCAAAATACCGAAAATTGAGGGGTACCGTTATATGGGAGCTATGCCTAAACGTGGACCGATATATCCCATCTTCGAACTTGACCTGCCTGCAGACAAAAGACGACTATATGCAAAATTTTGGCGTTCTATCTCAATTCGTTTAGACGCTAGAGTGATTACAACAGACAGACGGACAGACGGACATGCTTAGATCGTCATAGAATTTTACGCTGATCAAGAATATATATACTTTATAGGGTCGGAAATGATTATTTCGATGCGTTACAAACGGAAAAACAAAACTAATATACCCTCCATACTATGGTGGAGGGTATAAAAAGGGGGTTATATGGGGACTACCCCAAAAAGGGGGCGAATATTAATAATTTTTGGTAGGGAGATTTGTTACCATATACGACTACAAAATACCAAATTGCAGCAAATTCGGTTGATAAACGCGTTCAAGAACCCCAAAATACCTAAAATTGGAGGTATCCTTATATGAGGGCTATCCGAAAAAATGGATCTATATTCATCATTTTTTGTGGGGAGATTTGGTACCTATTAGTAACTCAAAATACTAAATTACAGCTAATTCGGCGGAAAAATACGATCAAAACCCCCAAAATACTGAAAATTAGGAGGTACCGTTATATGGGGACTACCAGAAAAAGTGGACCTATATCCATAATTTGTTGTGGAGAAATTTATTACCCAATAGGAACCCAACAAAGCAAATTTCAGCGAATTCCGTTGAAAAACGCGGTCAAGAACCCCAAAATACCGAAAATTGAGGGGTACCGTTACATGGGGGCTGTCCGAAAAAATGGCCCTATATTTATAATTTTTAGTGGGGATATTTGCTACCCAATAAGAACTCAAAGTACCAAATTTCAGCGAATTCGGTTGAAAAACACGCTCAAGAACCTCAAAATACCGAAAATTGGGGGGTATCCTTATATGGGAGCTATGCCTAAACGTGGACCGATATAGCCCATCTTCGAACTTGACCTGCCTGCAGACAAAAGACGACTCTATGCGAAATTTTGGGGCTCTATCTCAATTCGTTTAGACGCTAGAGTGATTACAACAGGCAGGCGGACAGACGGACATGCATAAATCGTCTTAGAATTTTACGCTGATCAAGAATATATATACTTTATAGGGTCGGAAATGAGTATTTCGATGCGTTACAAACGGAAAAACAAAACTAATATACCCTCCATACTATGGTGGAGGGTATAAAAAGGGGGTTATATGGGGACTACCCCAAAAAGGGGGCGAATATTAATAATTTTTGGTAGGGAGATTTGTTACCATATACGACTACAAAATACCAAATTGCAGCAAATTCGGTTGATAAACGCGTTCAAGAACCCCAAAATACCGAAAATTGGAGGTATCCTTATATGAGGGCTATCCGAAAAAAATGGATCTATATTCATCATTTTTTGTGGGGAGATTTGGTACCTATTAGTAACTCAAAATACTAAATTACAGCTAATTCGGCGGAAAAATACGATCAAAACCCCCAAAATACTGAAAATTAGGAGGTACCGTTATATGGGGACTACCAGAAAAAGTGGACCTATATCCATAATTTGTTGTGGAGAAATTTATTACCCAATAGGAACCCAACAAAGCAAATTTCAGCGAATTCCGTTGAAAAACGCGGTCAAGAACCCCAAAATACCGAAAATTGAGGGGTACCGTTATATGGGGGGTACCAGAAAAAATTGACCTATATTTATAATTTTTAGTAGGTTTATTTGGTACCCAATTAGAACTCAAAGTACCAAATTTCAGCGAATTATGTGGAAAAACACGCTCAAGAAATACCGAAATTTTGGGGTTACCCTTACATGGGGGCTGTCCGAAAAAATGGACCTATATTTATAATTTTTAGTGGGGATATTTGCTACCCAATAAGAACTCAAAGTACCAAATTTCAGCGAATTCGGTTGAAAAACACGCTCAAGAACCTCAAAATACCGAAAATTGGGGGGTATCCTTATATGGGAGCTATGCCTAAACGTGGACCGATATAGCCCATCTTCGAACTTGACCTGCCTGCAGACAAAAGACGACTCTATGCGAAATTTTGGGGCTCTATCTCAATTCGTTTAGACGCTAGAGTGATTACAACAGACAGACGGACAGACGGACATGCATAAATCGTCTTAGAATTTTACGCCGATCAAGAATATATATACTTTATAGGGTCGGAAATGTGTATTTCGATGCGTTACAAACGGAAAAACAAAACTAATATACCCTCCATACTATGGTGGAGGGTATAAAAAGGGGGTTATATGGGGACTACCCCAAAAAGGGGGCGAATATTAATAATTTTTGGTAGGGAGATTTGTTACCATATACGACTACAAAATACCAAATTGCAGCAAATTCGGTTGATAAACGCGTTCAAGAACCCCAAAATACCTAAAATTGGAGGTATCCTTATATGAGGGCTATCCGAAAAAATGGATCTATATTCATCATTTTTTGTGGGGAGATTTGGTACCTATTAGTAACTCAAAATACTAAATTACAGCTAATTCGGCGGAAAAATACGATCAAAACCCCCAAAATACTGAAAATTAGGAGGTACCGTTATATGGGGACTACCAGAAAAAGTGGACCTATATCCATAATTTGTTGTGGAGAAATTTATTACCCAATAGGAACCCAACAAAGCAAATTTCAGCGAATTCCGTTGAAAAACGCGGTCAAGAACCCCAAAATACCGAAAATTGAGGGGTACCGTTATATGGGAGCTATGCCTAAACGTGGACCGATATATCCCATCTTCGAACTTGACCTGCCTGCAGACAAAAGACGACTATATGCAAAATTTTGGCGTTCTATCTCAATTCGTTTAGACGCTAGAGTGATTACAACAGACAGACGGACAGACGGACATGCATAAATCGTCTTAGAATTTTACGCCGATCAAGAATATATATACTTTATAGGGTCGGAAATGTGTATTTCGATGCGTTACAAACGGAAAAACAAAACTAATATACCCTCCATACTATGGTGGAGGGTATAAAAAGGGGGTTATATGGGGACTACCCCAAAAAGGGGGCGAATATTAATAATTTTTGGTAGGGAGATTTGTTACCATATACGACTACAAAATACCAAATTGCAGCAAATTCGGTTGATAAACGCGTTCAAGAACCCCAAAATACCTAAAATTGGAGGTATCCTTATATGAGGGCTATCCGAAAAAATGGATCTATATTCATCATTTTTTGTGGGGAGATTTGGTACCTATTAGTAACTCAAAATACTAAATTACAGCTAATTCGGCGGAAAAATACGATCAAAACCCCCAAAATACTGAAAATTAGGAGGTACCGTTATATGGGGACTACCAGAAAAAGTGGACCTATATCCATAATTTGTTGTGGAGAAATTTATTACCCAATAGGAACCCAACAAAGCAAATTTCAGCGAATTCCGTTGAAAAACGCGGTCAAGAACCCCAAAATACCGAAAATTGAGGGGTACCGTTACATGGGGGCTGTCCGAAAAAATGGCCCTATATTTATAATTTTTAGTGGGGATATTTGCTACCCAATAAGAACTCAAAGTACCAAATTTCAGCGAATTCGGTTGAAAAACACGCTCAAGAACCTCAAAATACCGAAAATTGGGGGGTATCCTTATATGGGAGCTATGCCTAAACGTGGACCGATATAGCCCATCTTCGAACTTGACCTGCCTGCAGACAAAAGACGACTCTATGCGAAATTTTGGGGCTCTATCTCAATTCGTTTAGACGCTAGAGTGATTACAACAGACAGACGGACAGACGGACATGCATAAATCGTCTTAGAATTTTACGCTGATCAAGAATATATATACTTTATAGGGTCGGAAATGAGTATTTCGATGCGTTACAAACGGAAAAACAAAACTAATATACCCTCCATACTATGGTGGAGGGTATAAAAAAGGGGGTTATATGGGGACTACCCCAAAAAGGGGGCGAATAGCGGTACAGGGTATTATGTCTTTGTGCTAATGTTTGTAACAGGCAAAAGGAAACGAGATAGACACATGGTTCCTTCTAAGAATATGCATAGAATCACGTTTTAAGTCGGTTTATGTATGTCCGTCCATCCGTCTGTCCGTCTGTGTGAGCGTGTTAAATTGTAAACAAAGTACAGGTTGCATTTTTGATACGAATTGGATGAAATTTGGCATAGCTCATTTATTTGACCCAAGGATGAACCCTATTGAAATTGGGAAAAATCGGTTCAGATTTTGATATAGCTCCATATATATTTTCGTCTGATTTAAGGTAAATGGTGTACCAAAGTACCTATATATCTTTCGATTTACACGAAATTTGGCTCAGCGTACTGAATGGAGTCTAAAATGATGAGTGGTGAGTTTAGCAAAAATCGGTTTCGATTTAGATATAGCTCCTATATATATATATATATATATTTTCGCCCGATTTTATGTAAGTGGTGCACCAAAGTCCCTATATATCTTCCGGTTTGCCCGAAGTTTGGCATATCGTACTGAATTGAATCTAGAAAGATGTGTGCTAAGTTTCGAGCACAAGGTTCGGTTCAGATTTCGATATAGCTCCCGATTCGTCCGATTTCAAGTAGATGGTGCACCAAAGTCCTTATATAAGTTTCGATTTGCACGAAATTTGGCATAGCGTACTGAAGTTTGTCTAGAACGATGTGTGTTAAATTTCGTGAAAATCTGTTCAGATTTAAATATAGCTCTTATAAATATTATCGTCCGATTTAATGTAAATGGTGTACCAAAGCCCCTATATATCTTTCGATTTGCACGAAATGTGATATAGCGCACTAAATTAAGTCTAGAAGAAAAATGTGTGTTAAGTTTCGTGAATATCGGTTCAGATTTAGATGTAGCTCCCATATATAATCTCGTCAGATTTAAGGTAAATGATGCGACATAGCGTACTAAATTGAGTCTATAATAATGTGTGGTAAATTTCGTAAATATCGGTTCAGATTTAGATATAGCTCCCATATGTATTATCGTCCGATTTAATAGAAATGTTGCACCAAAGTTCTTATATATTTTTCGTTCAATTTCATGTCAAAGTTCATTCGAAAAAGCCTTAGGGGACTATGTAGAATATAGCCAAGTGGTGAAGGGTATCTTATAGTCGGTCCTGACTTTACTACATTCCTCACTGTTTTGAGATTATGATTCCGACATTACAAAAATCACGTTTTGCCAAATCTGAATATGCGATACAAGAAACACGGGGGTCGGTAGGTTTAATTAAAATGAAAAACAACTAAATTCGAATCCTTCTGCACTTATAAGAGAAAATCCAAATATTAAGCGATTTTTCATATTGTAACCACAACCGATGCTCTTCTATACACTTTCAATGTGTTTCCGCATATTCATGTTGCGGATGAAGTTCAAGGATGATGACACATATAGTCTTCGGCAGTGACATTTATTTTGTTGTTTTTCTAATCGGATTATATACCACATATATAATCCGAACACCACGAACTTAGAAATGTTGTGAACAACGAATAAGCATGCCTATTTGAATGAGGATCAGTGGGAATTATAAAAGCTTCTTTCAATCGCGTACATATATCCTCCACGAAGACATAATCTTGAGAAATTGCCAAAATATGAACGAAATTTTTGTTTTCAACATTCGCGATGTATGGCTTCTTAAACTATTTCTTTGCTTGAAAATATAATACGAATTTCAATACTGTTACACAGATTATTTTAATATCTCAAAAAAAATTTCATCTTTTCTTCCACATTAGCTTTTAAGAAAAATACTGAGTAGTCAACAAAGTTATTTACTTAACAATTACCCAACTGCCAAGGTTCTCACGACACGGCGTAAGTAAAACTTTTAACTTTTTAGCTACGTACCAGCCCTACCATCATGAATAGTAAACGTTGGCAAGAGCAAAAAACTTAATAATTTTATTTTTTCAATTTATTTTTGCACTCTCCCCGAACACCAAAAGTCCATTCAATTTTCACTTATTGCCATCACAGAATATGTATAGCCATTAAAGTGCACTGAGTAATTCCGGAGCGTTGTACTGCCATCACATTTATTTCAAATGTGAATGGGAAGTGGGTCGTACAATGAACTTCAGTTTTTGCTCTATTCTGTAAAAACGGGGAATAATATTGAAATTCATATTTAATGTTTACACTAGATACCGAAAATATGTGGAATTTTGTAATGGCTTTATTTTTAGAAATGTTTTATCGTTTACATAACCATTGTCTATATTTACTCGGTTAATGTATTGTTGTATGGGAATTTCACCTCAAAATTTGTATCCAATTGCTATGAGATTTTACAAGTATCATCCACTTGTCCACTACACAACTATGCTGTCAGGGTATTATAGCTTTGTGCAGCCCCAAAAGTTTGTAACGCCGCGAAATATTGGTCCTAGACTCACCTTTAAGTATACCGATCGTCATATCTTGACTAGCTGAGCCAATCTAGACATGTGTGTCCGTCCGTCCGTCTGTCCATTATAATTTGTAAACACGATACAGGCCACAGTTATGGACCAATCTTCACGAAATTTTGCATGTAGGATGGGTTCTGGCCAATGAAGAATCCTATTGTTTTTGATAAGGATCGGTTAATATTTAAGGGATGAAATGGACCAAATACTAAATTTTTGTCGGTTTTTCTGGTCGATACAGAGGTCGCAGTTATGGTCCGAACATAGAGAAATTGTACATGGAGAAGGGGATCGGGCCTAAGAATAAGCATGTATGTTTCGATAAAGATCGGTCAATATTAATGGATCAAATGGACCCTGACTTTTGTGTGAAAAATGACAACATTTTTATTCTGGGGCGTATATATTTGCTCCTGAAGGACATATACTCGAGATGTTGATAGTATGTCCAAGATGAGTTGTTGACCTTAAAATTGATACCAATTATATGGCTGTATGTACTCCGATGCGGGAGTTATACGTAATTAAGTAAAAATGACTATGTGCATATTATTACTATTACTCCATTAGAGGACAGAAATGTCGCGCTGATCGCTTTGAAATTGTACATGTAGTTCCGATTATGGTCAAGGACGACGCTTATTGTTTTCGGTGAAGTTGAGATTGCATTCCGAATACTTTAATTTTGTCAGATCTTCTAGTCGCTCTAGAGACAATTATTATATACATAACATCACATATTTTACAAGGTGAAGGGTATCTGACCAAATACTTAGATCGGCTGTTTAGATGATGATCGGTAATTTTCCGAGGGTCAAATCAACCAAAACCTAAAGTGACAAATTTTGTTATTGTATGACGTAAAAACTCACTTCAAGAAAAAACATTTTGGAAAATATGCAAGACTTAGAAAGAGGAGTTGTTGATCTGTGCTTTTCGTGGTAGTTGTGTAGGGTATCATATGGTTGGCCCCGTCCGACTATACTGCTCCGCTCACTAGTTATACCCTTCAACACACTGTGGTGCAGGGTGTTATGTCTTTGTACATATGCTTGTAAAAGGCAAAAGGAATCGAGATAGACCCATGGTTCCTTTTGAGAATATGCATAGAATCACTTTCTGAGTCGATTTGTGCATGTCCGCCCGTCTGTCCGTTCGTCTGTTGGTGTTAAATTGTAAACAAGGTGCAGGTCGCATTTATGATCCGATTTGGATGAAATTTGGCACAGCTCACTAATTTGGCCCAAGGACGAACCCTATTGAAATTGGGAAAAATCTGTTCAGATTTAGATATAGCTCCCATATATATTTTCGTCCGATTTAAGGTAAAGTCCCTATATATCTTTCGATTTGCACGAAATTTGGTATAGCCTACTGAATTTGGTCTAGAATGATGTATGCCAAGTTTTGTGAAAATCGGTTCAGATTTAGATATAGCTACCATGTATAGTTTCGGCCGATTTTAGGTAAATGGTACACCAAAGTCCCTGAAAATGATTTGATTTGCACCAATTTTGGCATAGCGAATTGAATTAAGTCTAGAATATATTGTGCCAAGTTTCGAAAAAATC
>NW_026888086.1:0-9378 GCF_032173495.1 Musca vetustissima | reverse complement strand
CGCCTTGTATGAGCCTTGAAAAAATATTCTTTAAAAAATTCACGCCTTGTATGATGCCCATTGAAAAAATATTATTTAAAAAATCCACGCCTGTTATGGTCATTGAAAAAATATTATTTATAAAATCCACGCCTCTTGTACTCCTTGAAACATTTTCTTCCATTTTTGTCCATATTCCCACACATGAAACAAAAGACTTAAGAAACAAACATGAAATTCTTAATTGGGTTAAATCCGTAATTATAACACTCACAAATGACCATTCTTATTATTATCTATATAAAGTTATGTTGTTGCTGTTTCAATGTGCAAACATACATAAAATTGGACATAATAATCTAAGTACAAAATAACAACAACCACAACAAAAATGTAGGTAAAATAACTTTATTTAAATGTGTTTGAGAAACTAGGTAAACAACAAACCCCCCAAAAAATTATGCATTTTTCTTTTGTAATTTTTTGTATTTTCCAAACATTTGCTGCTGCTGGTTGGGTTTCCACCACTGTACCCACCGATATCACCGGCCATCGGAAAACAACCAAAAATAATTCTTTGTCTGGCATTATTTTTGTAGGCCAACCAACACACAAAAGTGGTGGTGGCGGTGATGGTGGCGAACACCATGGTATTCTGGTCAATGGATATATGTCTACGACAAGATCGCTGTGGTCATATATACATTGTTATTTTTTGTTGCTGGCCTGGCTTATTGCTGGAATTTTAATTGAAAAAATATATATTTTTATCCGCAAAATTGTCGAAAAAAATAAGAAAAATAAAATAGCCAAAAATTACAAATACGTGGTCAATGGAAAAATTATAGTTAGGCAAAAGTTCAAATTATTTAACATTTTAAAATTTTTTTAAGAATTGTTGGGTACTAAGGAGACGTAAGTTGTTTTAACCCTTAAAATAAATAATGTTTGGGGATTTTCTTAAGATATTAAAATGTTGTATAAGAACCTTTTTTAATTACAATTACTTGTCTTCCCTTTCTGTAACATTTCCGGTATGACTAACATTTTAACTAATGACCTTTTTGTAAATATTCATACCACCTGTAAGGGTTAACCATTAACTGTATTCTTCGCTTTTCAGAAAAAAATAAAAATAAAAAATAAAACACACCATATTGTCTAAACATCTAATTATGGTACTTGGACCAAAAGTCAAAATGTTAATTATGACCATTTAAAGGTTTGTTTTTGTTGTTCCCCCCATTAAGGTGTTATTTTTTTAGTTGTTATACATTGTTATTGTAATGTTGTTGTGTCTGTTTCGGTTATTTTATAATAATTTAATTTGCTATTGTTTTTTGTATTCTAATGAGATTTTGTTACTATTTCTTTTGTTTACAGGTGTCAGCTAATGACCCGGATTGTGGTGTTAATGCCATGGTTACATACACCATGGGTCCGTTAACACGGCCAATTAACGAATTCGAAGTCCGTCCTGCATCTGGTGAAATTTGTATTTCGGGCGAATTGGATTATGAAAAGCGGAGTATTTATGAATTTCCGGTCGTGGCCACCGATAGAGGTAAGTTTGAGAAGTAGAAAAAATATGTATGAGGATTTTTAAAATTTGCATGTCTTTAGAATTTAAATAACTTGGTTCGGAATTTACAAATATTAAAGAATAACAGAACAAACGGTGTGATTTTTATACCTTACACAACTATGTTGTCAGGGTATTATAGCTTTGTGCAGCCCCAAAAGTTTGTAACGCCGCGAAATATTGATCCTAAACCCACCTTTAAGTATACCGATCGTCATACCTCGACTATCTGAGTCGATCTAGACATGTGTGACCGTCCGTTCGTCCTTCTGTCCATTATAATTTTTAAACACGATACAGGCCACAGTTATGGGCCAATCTTCGCGAAATTTTGCATGTAGGATGGGTTTTGGCCAATGAAGACCCTATTGTTTTTTGAAAAGATTGGTTAATATTTTGGGGTTGAAATGGACCAAAAACTTTATTTTTGTCGGTTTATCTGGTCGCTCCAGAGGCCGCAATTATGGCCCAAACACCACGAATTTTTGCATGGCGAAGGGGATCCGCCCAAAGAATAAGCATGTCTGTTTTGATAAAGATCTGTCAATATTTAGCAGGTCAAATGGACCCTATTTTTTGTGTGAAAAATGACAAAATTTGTATTCTATAGCGTATATATTTACCCATGAAGAACAAAGACCCCAGAAGTGGATGGTATATCCAAGAGGAGTGGTTGACCTTTAAATTGATACCAATTATATTGTCGTATGTACTCAGATTTGGGAGTTACTCTTAAATATTTACAGGTGCTTACGTAGTGAGATATTATTTAGTAACCCATTACCACACTGGAGGGCGGAAATATAGAGCTGATCGCTTTAAAATGTTGTGTAGGGTATTGTATGGTCAGCCCCGTCCGACTATACTGCTCCGCTCACTGGTTTATATTTAAAAAAATGGATTGGATTTATTTTTTCAGTGTCATAAGCCGAAATTGTTATACCCTTCACCACTCTGTGGCTATTATGTCTTTGTGCATAGGTTTCCGGCAAAAGGAAACGAGATAGACACATTGTTCTTTTTGCGAATATGCATAGAATCACTTTCTAAGTCGATTTATGCGTGTCCGTCCGTCTGTCCATATTAAATTGTAAACCAAGTACAGGTCGCATTTATAATCCGAATTGGATGAAATTTGACATAGGTCACTTATTTGGCCAAGGACAGACCCTACTGAAATTGGGAAAAATCAGTGCAGATTTAGATATAGCTCCCATATATATTTTCGTCCGATTTAATGTAAATGGTCCCTATATATTATTCGATTTGCACGAAATTTGGCACTGAATTACGTCTAGAATGATATGTGTCAAGTTTCCTGAAAAACGGTTCAGATTTTGATATAGCTCCCATATATATTTTCGTCCGATTTAAGGTAAATGATGTACCAAAGACCCTATATATCTTTCGATTTGCACGAAATTTGGTATAGCTTACTGAATAAGGTCTAGAATGGTGTGTTTTAAGTTTCGAGAAAATCGGTTCAGATTTAGATATACCTCCCATATATATTTTCGTCCGATTTATGGTACATGGTCACCCAAAGTCCCTATAAATCTTCCGATTTGCATGAAATTTGGCAAAGCGTACTGAATTACGTCTAGAATGGTGTGTTTTAAGTTTCGAGAAAATCGGTTCAGATTTAGATATAGCTCCCATATATATTTTCGTCCGATTTAAGGTAAATGGTGCACCAAAGTCCCTGTATATTTTTCGATTTGCACGAAATTGGGCATGACGTACTGAATTGAGCATACATGATGTCTGCCAAGTTTCGTAAAAATCGGTACAGGTTTAGATATACCTCCCATATATATTTCGTCCGATTTAATGTAAAAGGTGCACCAAAGTCCCTATATATCTTTCGAGTTGCACGAAATTTGCTATAGCGTAATTGAGTCTGGAATGATGTGGACTGAGTTTCGTGAAAATCGGTTGAGATTTAGATATAGCTCCTTTATATATTGTCGATTGATTTTATGTAATTGACGCACCAAGGGACCAATTTGTGACTGCTAGGAACAAATCGTACTGAAATTAGTACAACCTAACCTGTGACATGGTTCGTTGAAATCGGTTCATAATTGGATATATTCGTCCATATATATTTTCGTCCTATTTTAAGTAAATGGTCCACTAAACTCCTCATGTTTGTCAGATTAAAATGAAATTTTGCACAACGTACAAAATTTAGCATAGAATAAAGTAGTTGCGTTTTCTAGAAGTACAGACATAGCCCAATGGATGTTCTCTTGATATTAGTTTGAAGTCGATTTACATACTTTGGTACCATTGTAACAAACAAATCACAAGTTTATGGATTGATTTAAGTCGATTCACATTTAGATAAGTAGCACATATTTTAGTTCATTCAATTTCATGTTTATAGTCCTGTTTTATATACCCATAGTGGTGAAGGGTATCATATAGTCGGCCCCGTTCGACTTAACTACTTTCCTTACAAGTTTATGTGGGAAACATATTTGAAGAGTTTATTTTTTGTATCTGTAATTTGTTCCTATATATTTAAGGCCTTTAAAAGCAACACATTTTTTATTTCCCTCAAAATTCTATTTTCTTAAAATATAATTTCCCAATTTCACATTCCTTTTCATTTCAGGTGGCCTGAGTACAACATCCATTGTTAAAATTCAACTAAACGATATCAACGATAATCGTCCCCAGTTCTATCCATCTCAATATAAAGTTTCACTGCGTGAATCATCAGCATCATCACCAGCGTCGTCATCATCATCATCCGCATCGGCTAGCAGTTCGTCGTCTGCCGCAGCCACCATGAATGCCCAGTCGCCGATTGTCACCGTTATGGCTACCGATCCGGATTCGGGTCGATTTGGTGCACTCACCTATCGCATTGTTGGCGGCAATGATGTTGGGCTCTTTCGCATCGATCGTGCAACGGGTGAAATTTTTGTAAATCGCCCCAATATGTTATCGACGCGCACGCAATCTCTGCAACATGTGTTGAATGTATCGGCCAGCGATGGTGGCGGATTGAGGACACAACACGATGCTTTAGTATATGCGAACATAATTGATGCCACGCAAAGACCACCAATATTTGAAAAATTACGTTATAATTTCTACGTAAAAGAGGATGTCATGCGTGGCACGGTTGTGGGTACAATACAGGCGACGAGCACAGATGCAGGTGAGTTGAGATGAGCGAAAATTGGAAATAATAAAAAGAAGAAGAAAAACAAAACATTAAGAAAAAATCAAAAAACAAAATAAGGATTTATTGTCGATGCTGCTAAGGAGGCGTTGGGGTTTTGTGATTATTTTGGAAATAAGAAGGGGCAAATAATATGATGAGCAGTATTTTTATGGGGAAAGAACTCTAAATATGTTTGAAGGTTTTTTTATCAGAAGAAACCTCTTCTGGGATTCAAATTTTTTACATTATTTGAGGTTTTTGATACAAAATTAGGAGAATGAGAACTAATAACTCTGAAGAACTGCCCAAAACAAAAAATAAATCAAATTTATTCATATTTTCTGAAGTTGAAAAATCAAAATTCCTTCTTTTCGTCCAAGTACATTTTTCCGAACTTGGGTTCGACTATTCTGTGTTTGATTACACTTTTTATCGTGAACATATATTTATTTTTTGAACACTGTGCACCCTGTTGTGTTTGTTGCCTTGTCAACATTTTAATGAGGCACATCATCATCCTCTGCGTCGTAGCCGTCGTCATTGCCTTAACGATCCTTTAGATAATAATGCTAAGGAGAAGATATTATTTCTTGTTGCTATGTTTTTTAGGTTTTATTCCTTTTTCATTTTTGTTTTTCCAACTTAAACTCATTGAATCAAAAAAAGGCATTCATTAATTCAATGATTTGGAAACAAATATCTGAACATTTGATTGACAGTATAGACAATTTGGTTTTGTGTTCCTTTTTTTCGTTGTTGGGCTTCTACAAAGAGGCATTTTGGGATATATAGAAAAAAATCTTATTTTGTTCCAAATTAATAACGTTTTTTTTTTTTTTTTGGAGGTGGGGTTTTACAAAATGTGAAGATCCTTTGAGAGGTTTTAAAAATCTCAAGTGGATTTTTTAAGGAATTTTAAGTTGCTAACACAAAAAAAGTAAAAATACAAAATCTTTTCCAAACTCCTAAATCATGGCATATTTTTAATAAAATGGACAAACATAAGAGAATCTTTTGGAATACACACTGGTGGCATACGTTCTTTATCGGATGACCAAACAAAGGAAATGAGGTTGAAATTATTTTTGAATACTGAGGAAAATAATCATTATAACTTCTGTCTACCTTATTGGATATTATATAATTTGTTTAATCACTAAAAAATCGGAATGCCAAACAATGGTTTCACATTGGAAGATAAAAATACCCAAGATTGATGTCTACCTTTATATGAGGGCCTACTGATAGTTTTCTGTAAATATATTTAACAACCCTCAAGATTCCGGAATGCCGAATGACAGTCCCGTTTGTTCAAAGCATGGCAGAAATAAAACTTTAAAAATTTCCACAGGCATCGATATTAGTTCTAGAATTAACTGCCTACTTAAATATTTTAAAGGTCAAAATCTCAGTTGTCAAGAGATTTTATTTAGCAGTTCAGAGTTTTAATGCAAGTCCACATTTTAGGTAAACCCTAGTAAACAATACCGCCAAATTTTCTAAATTCTAAGGGTCCTGGTCACATATGTCATACGAATAGACTAAATTTTGCATTTATTGTGTATGATGCTTTCTCACAAAAAATATGAATATTGATAGAATTTGATTTTGGCATAGCGATATCGACTGCTTTTCGAAAATTTGCAGTCTTAGGACCTTTTTACCCTCTACCACAAAATTGAGTATGTATTAAATTTATCATTCCTATTTGCAGTACTACGAAATATTCAGCTGAGAACCCATACAGCATATTTTCTTGATCAGAATACAATTCTATATCGATCATATGTCCTTAAATTCTCCTAAATAAAATCATATCTCAACTAACTGAGTCGATCTAGACATGTGTGTCCGTCCATCAGTTCATTATATTTCGTAAACACGATCGTCACGAAATTTTCCATGTAGGACCGGTTCTGGTCTAAAAAGATCCCTTTTGCTTTTGGTAATGATCGGTTAATATTTAGGGAATGAAATTGACCAAAAACATTTTCTTTGTCTGGTTTTGTGGCACAATTATGACCTGAACACCAGGAAGTGAATCTGGCCAAATAATAAGCACGACTGTTTTGCTAGCGGGTCAAATGGACCTAAACGTTTGTGTGAAAAATTACACATTTTGGGGGTATATATTTACTCCCGAATGACATAGACCCAAGAAGTTGATGGCTGACCTTCACAATGATACCATGTATTCGGTTGTGGGAGTTATACGTAAATATTTATACTAATCCACTAGAGGGCGGAAATTTGTCTTTGAAATGTTACATGAACTTCCGGCTTTGGTCAAGGACGACGCCTATAATTTTCACATTTTACAATAACTGAAAACTTTATTTTTGTCAGATGTTGTAGTCGCTCTAGAGTACATTATTATATAATTTACACGGTGAAGGGGATCTGACTGACAAATACTTAGAACGACTTTTTGAGATGATGACCGGTCAATATTCCGTGGGCCATATCAATCAATACCTAAAGTGATCAAATTTTATTTTTTTTAAGGCTCGGATTTGTTCCGAAAAATTTTTTCAGGCTTGGTTTTTTTATGTTTCTTCAAGGCTTTGAATAAAAAATTCTTAAGCACTTGCAGAATCGGGTATTTTTAAGGCTTGTATTTTTTTCATTGTTTTCAGAAGCATTATCCAACAAATTGACTGTAATTTGAAAAAAAGTTTGTCGAACAATTTCGATATAGGTCCACCACTCCAATCTGATGTGTAATTTGACATTCCGAATTTTTCGTGAATAAAAACCTTCTTTCCAGAATGTTTTCAATATACGTTCTTTATTTTTACATCGCTCCCATATAAAGGCCCAGGGTAGCTCAGTTTTCCACACTGAGAGTCTGTAATTTGATTTTTATTTTTTTCCACATAAACAACTTTTTAGCAGTCGAATCTTCGTTATAATTTACGATATCGTAACAACCTTGATGTTATTTTTTTCAACCAAATTTCCCCTGCCAGCGTTTTTTATATCCTCAGACTTATGGCTAATGGAGGTATATACACTTTGCTACGGCAGAATATTGGTTATAGACCCCATGCTTCTTTGGGCCAAATCAGTTTCAAACAATTTGGAGTCGATTTATAAATGTCAGTTCGACCATCTGCCTGAGCGGCTGATGCGCATAATAACTCTCGAAGTGAATATTCGATTTCATCTAAATTTTGGACATGGTAATATTTCTTTCAAACTTAGTTTAATTTCGAAAATGGGGATTATCGGTCCATTTCTTCTGGAACCTCGTCCCCAAAATGTTCAAAATTTTGTTTAAAATTAAATTTGTTGAAAATGCCATTTCGTCCGCCTGTCTGGCTGGTGCGCACTTTAACTCTCGAACAGAGTAATCGATTTCATCCAAATTTTGGACATCGTAATATTTATTTCAAACTTAGTTTAAGTTCGAAAATGGGGAATATCGGTCCACTTCCTCTCGAACCTCGTCCCCAAAATGGTCAAAATTTTGTTGAGAATTAAATTTGTTATATTATATGAACGGAGGAGTACCACCCATTTGAAAATGTTTTTAATGGAATGTCCGATTTGATGCCAAATATGCACATCGTATTATTTCTCTAAAACTTAATTCAATTTTGTTTTCTACATCCAACCCTAAGTCTAATGAAAATAAGGGAACACATTTTCATTGTTTGAGATTAAGAAGGACGAATAGACAGATTTGCGGAAAAACGGACATCGCCTTTAAAGATTTTTTGGGATCTGAAAACCATATTTCCAGAGGTTGTTATTTATTTATTGTTTTTTTTTTTCTTTTTTTTTTTTTTGCTTATCATTCCCATTATCACCTAAATGGGTTTAATTCATAGTGGACATTTTTGTGGTTTTCAGCTCAGAATTGAGGGATCAAGAGCGAATCTAGAAGCTGCAGATAATACAGTTTTCGGGTCATTTGATATTTTGATATATTAATCGATATATATTTATCGATTTGATATATTTATCGATTATAATCAACCAGCATAGACAAACTCATGACGATCGATTGACGAACAGCGGTCTGAAAATTCGGTTGAAAAAGGTGTCCAAGATTCCCAAAATACCCTATCAATAAGCCCCTGTACAAATGTGTATATGAATGTATACGATGAATGTGTCTTATATACATTGAATTTATATCAGATTAAATATCGGCAAGTCGTCCCGTCTTAAATTTCACTATATTCAAGTTATTATTGTTGCCTCTATATCGACCAAAAAACAGACAAACATTAATTTTTTGGTTTAATTGAAGATAAACCGATCGTTACCAAGAAATATAGGTGTCGTGTTTGTCTAGAACCGAACACACATAGTTGACACTTTCTTAGCGGTCCATAACTGTGGTCTATAAGTTTATTACAAAATTCAAGGACAGTCATACAAGCTAGATTGACTCGACTGGTCGAGATATGACGATCGGAATACTAAATGATGGATGTAAGGCTAATATTTCGTCATAGATTCATTTCATAGAAGATTCATTTATTATTGTTCTCCAATATAGGGTTTTATGTACCTTGGATGGTGCATTATTTAATATTATTTATTTTTTGCTTACATACATACATTTTTAATTTGAACCATCTAAAAATATCTTTTCAGTAAATCGCAATGCTGTACATTACTCCATCTA
>NW_026888085.1:0-91645 GCF_032173495.1 Musca vetustissima | reverse complement strand
TTCGAAGACATCTCAACCTTTACCAAATATACTCCACTCAGACATTGCGAAACGAAACGAATACCCCGAAAAAATCAATGAACATTTTGAGTAACTTCCCCCCAGCCCCCTCTAACCAAACTTTTTTGCCATTTCGCTTAATACGCGCCAAACCACATAAAAGCACTTTATTTTAATATTTAGAAGAGCTGACAAAGAGCTTAACAACAAGCCATCAATGTCGCAGGACAGAACGGGACGACAATGGGAAAACTCCAATTCACTTTTCACTTGTGATCGGCAAAGGAAATACAATAGCAGACTTTACCAGGAGTAGTGGTGGGGATAATGGTAGTGGTGGTTACAAACAGGGAAACCAAATACGCCACCTACACATCAGCTACAAACAAAACGACAATGAGTCCCTATGGATTATTTTTCAATGTCGGATATGAGACAAAAAAGTAACAAAAACAAAAGAATACATTGTAACATTATGAATGCATCATTGTTTCCGTTTTAGGATTTAATGTTATACTACAAAAAAAATTAATTTAAAAGTATTGAAAAATGTTCTACATATTCTCAAAATAGAACAAAAAATTTCACACTATATGGTTCTTTAAGGATGAATAAAAAAATTAAAGGAAAACCTACACCGGGCCCCGACCCGACATTATTATACCCTACACAACTATGTTATCATGGTATTATAGCTTTGTGCAGCCCCAAAAGTTTGTAACGCCGCGAAATATTGGTCCTAGGTCCACCTTTAAGTATACCGATCGTCATATCTCGACTAGCTGAGTCGATCTAGACATGTGTGTCCGCCCGTCAGTCTGTCCATTATAATTTGTAAACACGAAAAAGGCCATCGTTAAGGACCAATCTTCACGAAACTTTTGCATGTTGGATGGGTTCTGGCCAAGAAGACCCCTGTTGTTTTTGGTAAAGATCGGTTAATAATTAGAGGATGAAATGGAACAAATACTTTATTTTTATCGGTTTTCTGGTCGCTCCAGAGTCCGTAATTATGGCCCAAACATTGCGAATTTTTGCATGAAGAATGGGATCGGGCCAAACAATAAGCATGCGTGTTTTGATAAAGATTGGTAAATATTTAGCGGGTCAAATGGACCCTGACATTTGTGTGAAAAATGACTAAATGTGTATTCTATGACAGATATATATATATTTACCCCTGAAGAACATAGATGCGGAAGGAACAGATACCAATTATATGGTTGTATGTACTCGGATGTGGGAGTTATACGTAAACATTTGAAGGTGTCTATGGGCTACTAAATGTGTATTCTATGGCAGATATATATATATATATATATTTACCCCTGAAGAACATAGATGCGGAAGGAACAGATACCAATTATATGGTTGTATGTACTCGGATGTGGGAGTTATACGTAAACATTTGAAGGTGTCTATGGGCTACGTACTACTATTACTCCACTGGAGGGCGGAAATGTTGCGCTGATCGCTTTGAAATTTTTCATAAAGTTCCGCTTATGGCCAATGACAATGCCTACATTTTTCGGTGATGTTGGGATGGTGCTTAGGGTGCAATAAACCGAAATCTTTATTTTTGTCAGATTTTCTAGTCGCTTTAGAGGTCATTATTTTATGCAGAATATCACATAAGGGGATCTGAGCAATTACTTAGAACGGCTGTTAAGATGATTACCGGTCAATAGTCCAAGGGTCAAAGCAACCACAACCTAAAGTGACCACATTTTTTTATGGGTTAAATATTCACCTCGGGAAAACAAGATTTGGAAAATATTTCAGGGTGGCGCTGTGGACCTATAATCAGTTAGGAGAGTGCAAATATGTCGAAATTTTGCCCAGGCTCAGAGTATAGAACGAAAAAATTAGAGGTTGGTAGAAGTTGTGTAGGGTTTCATAAGATCGGCCCCGTCCGACTATACTGCTCCGCTCACTGTTTTTTTTTTTTTTTTTTTTTTGAGTCGATCTATAGGCCACAATTGAAAGCTGAACATCACAACACAACCCACGGTGATGGGAACCTTGACAAGTAATTTGGAGGACGGTACTGAATAATAGTAATAATTGTTGACCTCAAGTCGGTCAAGAGGGTGCAAATATCGCGAAATATTGCCCAAGCTATAAATATAAAACCGCATGGTATGGATCGGCTCCGCTCACTCGTTTTAAAAATATAGATGACAGATAATAGAAATAAATGACATATAGAGAACATAAATCTTATAGATGATAACCAGTTAAAATAGATGATTGTCCTCTAAAAAATAGAACGTATGGTCACCTTAGGAAAGGGTAACCATCAAGTCCCAACATTTATAGGTCTTACTAATTGGAAAGATGTTCTTGAATGCTTCTTCGCCCACGAAAAAATAGGAATGCCTCAAAGATGTGGTGATGAGGACTCAGGACTTTATATCGGGAATGAAAGATGTTTAAGAACGTATTGAACATGTAACGAACAAACAAGCTTCAGGTATATTGAAAGAACAAAAATGGTAAGATTTAATTTAGAAGTAGAAGTTTCAGTGACAAGAAGGATTGGTACGCAAAAGTACAGGTCAAATGTATGAGGTCGAACTCCGAGTATTTTTTATTATATAACTACATTATTTGATTTCTGGAAAATTAACAAGTGTAAAAAGCGTTAAGTTCGGCCAGGCCGAAATTTACGCTAAATAGTAAATCGGTAGGTGGCTTTATAAAGGGGCTAGGCCTAAATGCGTGACGATATAGTCATTCTAGAATCTCACTTTCTAATTTTGTATCTCGATATCCTCCAAAGGAAGATTGATTACATCAGATGGATAAATGGCATAAACGGGCAATGTCGAGTACAGGATATCCCCCCATACTATGATCGAATACAGATATATGGAGGTAACCCAAAACCCCTAACAAATCAGTTAACTATTTTAATATAAACCAGTAAGGAAAGTAGTAAAATCGGACTGGGCCGACTATATGATACCCTTCATTGTACATATGTATCCTTACAATTGCACGTCAATGTACCCCGAGGGAACATGTTCACGTGTTTCTGCAATCTATGCTAAATTTATTATCAATAGGGCATATTTATGTAAAATCGGACAAATACACATCGAAATTTGAACCGATTTTCACGAAACTTACCACACATCATTCTAGACTCAATTCAGTATGCTATGCCAAATTTTGTCCAAATCGAAGCATATAAAGGGACTTTGGTGCACCATTTACAAAAAATCGGACGAAAATATATATGGAAGCTTTATTTAAACCAGAACCGATTTTCACGAAATTTAACACACATCGTTCTAGGCTTAATTCAGTACGCTTTGCCAAAATTCGTGCAAATCGAAATATATATAGGGACTTTGGTGCCCATTTACCATAAATCGGATGAAACTATATGCGGGCGCTATATCTAAAACTGAACCGATTTTCTTCAATTTCAATAGGGTTCGTCCTTAGGCCGAATAAGCGAGCTGTGCCAAATTTCATCCAAATCGGATCATAAATGCGACCAGTACTTTGTTTACTATTTAACATCTACAGACGGACAGAGGGACGGACATGTATAAATCGACTCAGAAAGTGATATATACATAGATATCCTCAAAAGGAACCATGTGTCTACCTCGTTTCCCTTTTGCTTGTTACAAACATATGTACAAAGACATAATACCCTGTACCACAATGGGGTGAAGGGTATAAAAAGGGTGTTATATGGGGACCACCCCTAAAAAAGGGCGAATATTAATAATGTTTGGTAGGAGAACTTGATACCATACATGACTACAAAATACCAAAGTACAGCGAATTGGTTGAAAACCGCGCTCAAGAACCCCAAAATACCGAAAATTGGAGGGTAACCTTATATGGGGGCTAGCCGAAAAAATTGACTTATATTTATAACTTTGTAGTGCAGAGCTTTGCTATGCAATAAGAACTCAAAATGCTAAATTACAGGCGATTCGGTCGAAAAATGTGATCAAAATCCCCAAATTACTAAAAATTGAGGGGTGCCGTTATGTGGGGACTACCAGAAAAAGTGGACCTATATTTAAAATTTTTGGTGAAGAAATTTGGCACCCAATAATACCCCAATGTGGCGTATTTTAAGCGAATTTGGTTGGAAAACGCGCCCCAAATACCGAAAATATGGGGTACCCTTACATGGGAGCTATGCTTAAACGTGCACCGATATAGCCCATCTTCGAACTTGACCTGCCTGCAGACAAAAGACGACTCTGTGCAAAATTTTGGCGGTCTATCCCAATTCCTTTAGACGTTTTAGACATTGTTTAGACATGCTTAGATCGTCTTAGAATTTTACGCCGATCAAGAATGTATATACTTTATACGGTCGGAAATTATTATTTCAATGCGTTACAAACGGAAAAACAAAATCAATATACCCTCCATACTATGGTGGAGGGTATAAAAACAATCTACTCTTCTGTTAGTGTTTTAAAAAATTGTTGCCTTGAAAAATTTCAAATATTTTTGCCTTAAAAAAATATTTAAAAAAATTTTACTCATATTCATGCTTTTAGACAACCTTTAAGATTTTTATACCCTACACAACTATGTTGTCAGGGTATTATAGCTTTGTGCGGCCCCAAGAGTTTGTAACGCCGCGAAATATTGGTCTTAGACTCACCTTTAAGTATGTCGATCGTCATATCTCGACTAGCTGAGTCGATAGAGACGTGTATGTCCGTCCGTCCGTCTGTCCTTTATAATTTGTAAACACGAAATTTTGCATATAGGACGGGTTCTGGCCAATGAAGACACCTATTGTTTTCCATAAAGATCGAATATATTTTTCATAAAGAATATTCGATATTTAGAGGATGAAATGGACCAAATACTTAATTTTTGTCCGTTTTTCTGGTCGCTCCACAGGCCGCAGTTATGGTCCGAACATCGTGAAATTTTACATGGAGAAGGGTATCGGGCCAAAGAATAAGCTTGTCTGTTTTGCTGAAGATCGGTCAATACTTAGCAGGTGAAATGGACCCTGACTTTGTGTGAAAAATTACAAAATTTTGTATTCTATGGCGTATATATTTACTCCTAAAGGACATAGACCCGAGGAGTGGATAGTATATCCAAGAGGAGTGGTTTACCGTTCAATTTATATCAATTATATGGTCGTATGTTCTCGGATGTAGGTGTTACACATAAATATTTACAGGTGCTTACGTATTCAGATATTATTTTGTAACCCATTACCACACTAGAGGGCGGAAGTATAACGCTGATGGCTTAGAAACTTCCCATGAGGATCCAGGTATGGTCAAGGACAACGCCTATAATTTCCGGTGATGATCAGATAATAATATTGGGATGAAGTTTAAGTGTAAGTAATTAGAAGGGGTTTACTGAACATTAGTAATATTCGGAATATATATCAATGTAAGTAAGAGGTGCAGTTGACCTCTAATCGGACAAGAGGGTGCAACTATCATGAAATATTCCCCAGATTCGGAATAAAAATCCACAGAAAATTACAATTCCGTGATAGTTCTGTAGGATATCATATGGTCGGCTCCGTCCGGCTCACTGGTTTATTATATGCCTAACCAGAGACAGGAAAATTAAAAAAAAATTAAATTCGAAGCTTTTAGATAATCCTTAAAAATAGTTTTTTAAACATATTTTTAAAACATGCACAGGAGAATTTATCAAAAATTGACATATAGCAACAGTTCATCATAAAAACAAGGTCTGACATCAAAATATAAAAAAATGTCATAATGCTGATCCTCCATATTACCATGCCTCATCCCCATTGTCCTAAATCACAACACATATTAACATTATGATCCCTACGATAATATTTATATGGTAAATGTCAAAATTGATTTAAATATATATTTTAAAATCAATTTTAAATCCCAACAACTGTGGTGGCGGTAGACCCCAATTCCTCTTCTGCCTCCTCACTCCTCAGCCAGGCAGTGCAATGTCACGGTTTGTTGGTTCCTTTCTTTTTTTGGAGGAATGCATTCTCCTTATCTGGCGTGCAATAAATCTCTTGATAAGCTGGCTGTCATGTTCTGTCTAATTAGTTGTGTGTGTGTGTGTTAATAAACTTAATTCAATAGCAAAATAGCAACAACAACAACAAAATACACCCTACCATAACAATCATGACAAAATAAAAATGTTTCAAAACATGTCTCAGGATTTTTTTTTTGAAAATAAAAAAAAAAATCAAAACAATTTTGGGGAAAAAACTGAAATGCCACTTCAGACTCCATCTGGTGGAGAGGTTGAAGGTGGAGTCTGGCTACTAAATAGGAAGTGGAAATTTAATTGGAATATTTTCGATGTTGTTGTTGTTTTTGTTACACAAAATATGAATCAGCATTTATTGATGAGGGGGAGGTCCAATGAGGGTGGTTTCTGGTGTGTGTGTGTTTGGAGAAATGTTTCGGCCAGCCAAGTGTGGTAAGGCAAGTGGAGCAAAACGAAGTAGGAGCCACCTACCCTGAGGTTAGGGAGTCTTTCTGTGACATATCTTTATAGATTTTGAAATTTATGGTTTTTCTGTTTATTACAGAGAGACACACAAACACACTCACACACATGGCCACATGGTAATGGCTCGACGACGACACATGTTAACATGGCATGTGTTGGCGCTTGAGTTTCTTGTTTTTTTTATTGCATCCCGAGAATCTCCTTTGTCATGTTGTTTTCGGTGACATTTTATTGCAAATATGATGTATGTATGTTTGTTGGGATTTAAAGGAAATATTCGAAAAAAAAACTATTTAAAAATGAAATACATGCCATCATGAATCATATTTGGTGGTGGCGGAGCCAAATAGGTAATAAAATTTAATATCCCTTCTCTAAGGAATTGATCAAAAATTGTTTCCGACTTGTTAGTGGTTGTGGGTCAAGCCAATTAGAGGAAGACAGATCAGGAAACACCCGGTAAAATTTCTTGATCTTTATGATTTCCTTTTGCCGGCACATGTTTTACGGACGATATGAGTGGCAGAACCACATGATGTGGCGGCAGATGATGTTCAGATAAATTGGGTAATTTTATGGTATGCAGGTGATGGAGTAATAAATTAAAATTATTTACACCCTAAGCTTATATTAAAACCAGTGAGCGAAGCAGTATAGTCGGACGGGACCGACCATATAATACCCTACACACCCTCCACGGAAATCTACCTTTCTGTGTTGCTATATTCTGAACTTGGGCAATATTTTGCGATATTTGCACCCTTTTGACCGACTATATGTCAAAAAATATTTCTAATATTCAGTAGACGAGGGTTGTACTTGTCCAGATTCCTTTTGCCATGGGTTATGTGGGCTTTCAATTGTAGCCTATAGGTCGAATCGAAACATAATTAACACAAAACACAAATAATTAAGTTTTCGGCCCACGTCATCTCAAAATTATTATCTGATCATCACTGAAAATTATAGGCGTTGTGTTTGAACATAACTGGAACCTTATGGAACGTTTCAAAGCGATCAGCGCTATATTTCCGCCCTCCTGTGTGGTTTATCAAATAATATCGGAATACGCAAGCACCTGTAAATATTTAGGTGTTACTCCCACATCCGAATATATACGACAATATAATTGGTATCAATGTAAAGGTCAACCACCCCTCTTGGATATACTATCAACATATCGGGTCTATGTCCTCCAGTGTCAAATATGTATGCCATAGAATACAAATTTTGTAATTTTTCACACAAAAGTCAGGGTCCATATGACGCGCTAAATATTAACCGATCTTTATAAAACAGGGATGCTTATTCTTTAGGCCGATGCCATTATCCATGCAAAATTTCGTGATGTTCGGGTCATATTTGCGACCTCTGGAGCGACAGGAAAAACTGACAAAAATTATGTATTTGGTCCATTTCATACCCTGAATATTAACCGATCTTTACCAAAAACAATAGGTGTCTTCATTGGCCAGAACCCATCCTACATGCACATTTTCGTGAATATTGGTACATAACTACGGCCTGTATCGAGTTTACAAATTAAAATGGACGGACGGACGGACGGACACACATGTCTAGATCGACTCCACCGGTCGAGATATGACGATCAGTATACTTAAAAGTGGGTCTAGGACCAATATTTCGCGACGTAACAAACTCCTGGGGCTGCACAAAGCTTTAATAACCTGACAACATAGATGTGTAGGGTATAAATACTCATGAAAATTGTATTTGACCCACAAAATACAATTTTCAAGTCGGACCTGGCCCGACTATATGATACCCTTCACCATAAAATCGGACGAAACTATATATAGGAGATATATCTAAATCTGAACCGACTTCAACAAAACTTCGCATATATCAATCTGGCCTTATGTCAGTATTCTGTGCAAAATTTTATCTCAATCGGACCAATATTGAAAGAATGGTGCTCTATTTACATAAATTTTTTTTTACGAATTTTTCCATTTTGTACTACCGGGCCCCCCCCAAAATGAAATCCTGAGTACGTTGCTGATGGGAGCTATATCTAAATCTGAACCGATTTCCACGAAACTTAACACACATCATTCTAGATATAATTTAATACGCTATGCCAAATTTTGTGCAAATCGAACAACATATAGCGACAGTGGTGCATCATTTACCTTAAAATCGGATGAAACTATATAAGGGAGCTATATCTAAATCTGAGCCGATTTTCACGAAATTTTACACACATCGTTCTAGACTTATTGCAGGACGTTGTGCCGAATTTCGTGCAAATCGAAGGATATATAGGGACTTTGGCGGACCATTTACAATAAATCGGACAAAAATATATAACTATATAACTAAATCTCAACCAATTTTCAGCAAACTTAACATACATCATTCTAGACCTAATTCATTACGCTATGCCAAATTTCGTGCAAATCGAAATATATTTAGGGACATTGGTGCACAATTTACCTTAAATCGGACGAAAACATATGTGGGAGCTATATCTAAATCTGAACGGATTTCCACGAAACTTAGCACACATCATTCTAGACATAATCTAGTACACTATGCCAAATTTCGTGCAAATCGAAAGGTATTTAGGGACATTGACCACCATTTACCTTAAATCGAACGAAAATATATATGGGAGCTATATCTAAATCTGAAACGATTTCCATGGAACTTAGCACACATAATTCTAGACATAATTTAGTACGCTATGCCAAATTTCGTGTAAATCGAAGGATATATAGGGACTTTGGTGCACCATTTACGTTAAATCGGATGAAAATATATATGGGAGCTATATCTAAATCTAAACCGATTTCCACGAAACTTAGCTCACATCATTCTAAAATTAATTTAGTACGCTGTGCCAAATTTTGTGGAAATCGAAATGTAATTAGGGACATAGGTGCACCATTTACCTTAAATGGGACGGAAATATATATGGGAGCTATATCTAAGTCTGAACCGGTTTTCTCGAAACTTCACGTACATAATTCTAGGCTTAGTTCACTATGCTGTGCTAAATTTCGTGCAAATCGAAATATATATAGGGACTTTGTTGGACCATTTACATTAAATCGGACGAAAATATATATGGGAGCTATATCAAAATCTGAAACGATTTCCACGAAACTTAGCACACATCATTCTAGGGATAATTTAGTAGGCTATTCCAAATTTCGAGCAAATCGAAAGATATATAGGGACTTTGGTGCAACATTTACCTTAATTCGGACGGAAATATATATGGGAGCTATATCTACATCTGGACCGATTTATATGAAATTTAATACACATCGTTCTAGAAGCATATCAGTAGGCTATGCCAAATTTCGTGCAAATCGAAAAATATATAGGGACTTTGGTGCACCATTTACCTTAAATCGGACGGAAATATATATGGGAGCTATATCTAAATATGAACCGATTTTCACGAAATTTAACACACATCGTTCTAGACTTATTGCAGGACGTTGTGCCGAATTTCGTGCAAATCGAAGGATACATAGGGACTTTGGTGCACCATTTACCTTAAATCGGACGGAAAAATATATGGGAGCTATATCTAAATCTGAACCGATTTTCACGAAACTTCACGTACGTCAGTCTAGGCCTAATTCATTACGCTGTGCCAAATTTCGTACAAAATCGAAAGATATATAGGGACTTTGAAACGCCATTTATCTTAAATCGGACGGAAATATATATATATGGGATCTATATCTAAATGTGAACCGATTTTCACGAAATTTCATGCACGTCATTGTTGGCCTAATTCAGTTTGATATGCCATATTTCGTGCAAATCGAAATATAATTAGGGACATTGGTGCACAATTTACCTTAAATCGGACGAAAATATATATGGGAGCTATATTTAAATCTGAACCGATTTCTACGAAACTTACCACACATCATTCTAGACTTAATTAAGTACGCTATACCAAATTTCGTGCAAATCGAAAGATACATAGGTACTTTGGTGCACCATTTACGTTAAATCGGACGAAAATATATATGGGGGGTATATCTAAATCTAAATCGATTTTTCCCAATTTCAATAGGCTTCGTCCTTGGGCCAAATAAATTAGCTGTGCCAAATTTCATGCAATTTGGATTGTAAATGCGACCTGTATTTTATTTACAACTTAACACCAACAGACGGATGCGCATGCATAAATCGACTCAGAAAGTGATTCTATGCATATTCTCAAAAGGAACTATGGGTCTATCTCGTTTCCTTTTGCCTGTTACAAACATATGCCCAAAGACATAATACCCTGTACCACAGTGTGTTGAAGGGTATAAAAATCCATGCCTATTGATGGTCCTTGAAAATATATATTTTTTGAAAAGTCCCTGCCTTTTTATCTTTACAAAAAATCGCTTCCAATTTGTGTCCAGTTATTTGATGTGGAGTCCATTTGGGATTACTTATTTTTTTTTTTCGAAATAAAAAATGACCATTTGTAAGTTATTACGGCAGTGATTATTTGTCGCGGTAATGTTTTTTTTTTAACTTTGTTACCATTCATTTGGCCCTGATGGTCAACACCATTTGTAGCTGTCGATGTCGATGTTGCTGTCGTTGTTTATGGTTATGACATAAATTAAGTGGAAAATTGCATGTTATCTGCTGTAATAATTACGTTTGTGCCCCGTGAAACGGGGTAAGGTAGGGGAGGTGGTCATATATTTTCAGGTGACCTAACACAGTGTCCGAAACTGAGTCCTTCCACTAGATTTTTTCTTTTTTTGGATTTAATTCTATTTTTTCAAATTTACCTTCCCTTTGAAACACTGTTCTCGTGTCCGTTCTCTATTCCCCTGGGCCATTCTGCAAAAAGGTAGTAAATTTTTTAAAATAATAAAAAAACAATACTCAACATATTTTTATATGAATTTTTTATTAATAATTTTTCTTTTAATGGTTTGCGGTTGTATTTCGATATTGTCACCACCACCACCATTTTTTTTCCATATTGGATATGCAGATAGGCAGCGGCCAAACCCACGACACACATTCATTGTGCGGCCTAGGTTTCATTGGCCATAATTAAAATAAACTGATATAAAATAATTATACGAAATGGATATAATACAAATTAATAGCCGTTGAATGAATTCGAATATGATGACAATGGGGGATTACACAAATGGAAATGTGATAGCCATCACACGGCATTTCACAGAAAATGAAATGAAATCGTGAAGCAAAAAAAAAAAACAAGGGATTAAATTCTAGATATCCTTTAAAATTAATCAGGGCAATATACAACTGATTGGGTGGCGTAATGGATGATAGATACCAAGCAACGGCTCTGATTGGCTTTAACATGGCGAAGTCCAGGTTTATCTTCGTCCCTCTTTCATCTCAATTGTGGACACTGACCTCCCCGCGGTGCCACCTGGGTAGCTATATTCATCACCCGATGATATAGTGAGCTAATATGTGCCGCGAGTTCACGAATAAGAATTATAAAAAAATGGGTGAAGGCGTCGGGTTAGTTGCCCACACTTGGAAAACCCAAAATACTATGAAAAAGCAAACCAAACCTCTCCTAATGATTACGCCCCCCTGTATTATAGCTGCCATGAAACGAGACATGAATTTGGCTGCGGATTTATGGTTAACAGGAGAATAAAAGACCTCGTCTCTAGATTCACTCTAGTAGATGAGCGAATTGCTATAATACGTATAAAAGCGAAGATCTTCTACATTAGTCTCATTTGCGCCCATTCTCCGATAAAAATAAACAGACCAAAGACATATTTTACGAACGCCTAGAAACAGCATATGACCGTTGCCCTGGTCATGACATTAAAATTCTGCTAGGAGATTTTAATGCAAAAATCGGAAGGGAAAATATCTTTGGCCCCACCGTCGGAAAATTCAGCCTCCATGAACAAACATCAGACAACGACAACGAAACCAGGTAGTTAGCAGCACCAGATTCAAGCATCTCGATATGCACAAAGCCACTTGGATTTCACCCGATCAAACAACGAGAAATCGATCATGTTGTGATAGACAGAAGGCATTCATCCAGTGTTTTAGAAGTCCGATCAATCCGGGGAGCAAATATCGATTCGGACCATTACCTTGTGGCAGCCAAGGTACGCATCCGTCTTAATGTAGCAGCGGAGGTGCGATCTAATGTAACACCGAAATTTGACGTAGAAAAGCTGCAAACACAACAGATAGCAGAAGCCTACTCCGCTCAACTTACCCAACTTCTTGACGAAAGCATCCCTTGTCCCGATAATAATATAGAAGCACAATGGCAGAAAATTGCCCACTACCTGCAAACTGCAGCAAAAGCAACACTTGGGTACCAAAAACCACCATCAAGAGATCCGTGGTACGATCAGGAGTGTCGTAATGCTACTGATATGATAAACGCAGCGTTTATCATATCAGTACCCTGCGGACAGTAGCTATCGGAGAAAAGGAGAGAGGAGAAACGTATTTTCAGAAAAAATAAGAAAGAACAAGAAAAGCGTGAGGGTGAGCAAATCGAGATGTACAGGAGTCAGAATGAAGTCCGGAAATATTCCCAACGAGTAAAACACCAAACCGAAGGCTTTGGTGCAGGCACATCCTCCTGTAGGGATGAAGAAAGAAACCTGGTGTCAGATGCAGACAGCGTGCTGCGGATCTGGAGGGAGCATTTTGAAAAGCTTCTGGTATCAAATAGTAGCAGTGAAGTGGATATCCCAGAACCAATAATAGATGACGGTACCGAGTGTTGTGTCAGAATAGGAATCAATTGGCTGAAGGATAATAAAGCAGTAGGTGCCGATGGTTTACAAGCCGAACTATTCAAGACTGGTGGTCAGATGCTGGTCAGGAGTATGCTCCAGCTGATTAGTACAATTTGGCTAGAAGAATGCATGCCTCAGCATTCTGGGTCCCGTGCACAAAAAAGGAGACAAGACGATATGTGCCAATTATAGAGAAATAAGTGTCCTTCCCATCGCATATAAAGTGCTATCCAGCATACTGTGTGAACGACTGAAGCCAATGGTCAATGACATTATTGGACCATACCAATGTGGCAAATCCACCATTGACCAGATTTTCACTCTGCGCCAAATCCTGGAAAAACCCAACGAAAAACACATCGACACATTCCACCTATTCATCGATTATAAAGCCGCATTCGACAGCCCTGTCCGTTCAGAGGTGTATAAAGCCTTGTCTGCGTTTGGTATTCCCGCAATATTAATTCGGCTATGCAGGATAATTTTAACAGCCACAAGATCAGCAGTTAAAGTCGTAAAGGACCTCTCGGAGCCCTTTAGTACCGAACGAGGATTCAGACATGGATAAAGTTTGTCGTATGACCTTTTAAATATTCTGCTGGAAAAGGTCATACGAGAGGCATAAGTGAACAGAAATGGCACTCTGTACACCAAACAACACCAGTTACTCGCCTACCTCGATGACATCGACATAATGGGTCGAACAGTGAGAGCGGTAACAGCCACCTTTGAACAAATTGAAAAGGAGTCCGCCAAAGTGGATCTGGCAGTAAACGGCGACAAGACCAAGCAGATGGTATCAACGCGCAAGATGTCCAGTCGACTCGGACCAACTGTGGATCTTGGGGACTACAGCTTCGAGGTTGTAAAAGATTTTATATACCTTGGTACCGCCATAAAGAAAACGAAAGACATCAGTTTTGAAATTCGGAGAAGGATAGTGATGGCCAACCGATGCTACTATGGTCTGAGCAAACAACTCAAAAGCAAGGCCACCTCTCGACAGACCAAACTCAAAATCTACAAGACGCTGATACTATCCGCGCTGTTATATGGATCTGAAGCATGTGTACTTGCGCAAGCAGATGAGGCAGCTCTTGAAGTGTTTGAGAGAAATTCTCCGAAAGATACATGGGCTGATCTGTGTTGACGTCGAATGAACCATGAACCAGCTATTCTCAGACATCGACATTGTTAGACCAATTGAGTTGCAGTGACTACGTTGGCTAGAAGAAGCTCCAGCCCAGAAGGCAAATAAAAGCGAACCAGCTGATGGTTCACGCAGAAAGGGAAGGCCAAGAATACGTTGGAAAGACCAAGTCGAAGACAATATCGCAGAAAATGGAATTTCAAATTGGAAAAACTGCGCAAAAGACCGACGCGACGAGAAATCTTTTCTAAGCTCGGCTTATGGAACGAAAGTTCTGTCACAAGCCAGCTAAGTGAGTAAGTAATATACAACTGATTAATTTTAAAGTACATCATGATTTGTTGATTTTTCTAAAAAAAATGCATCAAAAAGCATAGATTTTTTAAAAATTATTTTTTCAATGACCCTTAAAAGACGTGGATTTATAAAAAAAAAATTCAGGGACATAAGATGGCGTGGATTTATAAATTTTTTTTCAAGGACCTTCACTAGATAAGGTTTTACAAATTTTTTTCTAATATATCTACAAGGCGTGGATTTATAAAGCTATTTTTAAAGCATGTCTTGAATTTAGATAAATATGTTTTTCAAGAATATTTTTTAAGCACCTTTAAGTGGTTATTTATACTCTTTCGAGTCGAGCTTGATGATCTAAGTTTTTGCAATGAAAAGGAAAGCCAGGAGAAGAACCTACGTACCCACCATTATGCGACGCGTTTCGCCGTTGGTTAAGCGGCTCATCAGGCATATTAGGCTATGTGGCTTTACAAATGTCGTACGTTGATAACTTTTATTTATTCCGCCCTGATGCGAAACTTGCATATGCGAATTAAATTCAAATTTTGTCAAAGTTCGACATTTGTCTTCATTCTAGGAACAGTCCTTTTCAAAGCAGATTTTTGTTGTAGAGATGGATAATTAATCCACACACACCTACAATTGCTTCCTGGTATACACATGTTTTTTGCGCAACCGTTTTTGGAAGTGTTGATGGCTCAGAACGTTAAGCGGTCTTGGTAACATTTGTGTTGCTCTGAGGACCTAGGTTCGAGCCCTAGCCGTGCTCGGCTGAAATTAATTTTTGTTATTTGAATTTTGCCTTGTAAGGGCAGTGATCATTTGAAAGTAATTTTAAGTGGTTATTTATACTCTTTCGAGTCGAGCTTGATGATCTAAGTTTTTGCAATGAAAAACAAAGCCAGGAGAAGAACCTACGTACCCACCATTATGCGACGCGTTTCGCCGTTGGTTAAGCGGCTCATCAGATATATTAGGCTATGTGGCTATACATTGTGTGGATTTAAAAAAACATTTTTTCAAGAACCTCCACAAGTTGTGGATTTATAAAAAGTGATTTTAAATTATTATTTCTACACCCTACACATGTCTGAATATTTTAAATATTATCTCTGCACAAAATACCTACAACACAACAACAACAACCATTAAAATTTTCTAAAACAACAACAATAAAAAATAAATAACAAATCAAAAACAACCATTACACGGTCGTAAAAAAATCATCTAACATTGAAACGAATGATAACAGATCCACCATCCATCCAGACGCCTATTAAAATTTTAGAGGCATCATTTCCATTATAACACATCATCCTTGACGCGGTGAACTCCTACGCTTCGTAAGCAAACAATAGATGGAGCGTAAAAGCGCATCAAGCATTCCAGCCAGAGAAAAAATGAGGGATTTCCCTATATATGTATCAGTGTATCGGAGGTTTATTAACGGTTAACAGTTGGCAGGGGAAAGAATCCATAAAAACAGGAGTGGATTTTTTAAGGGTCCATATAATGGCTTACCATAAAGCTTGGGCTTTTTAAAGAATATTTTTTCAAGATCTATACAAGGCGTGGATTTTTTAAAAAATATTTTTTCAAGGCTCTAAAGAAGGCGTGGATTTTTTAAAAAATATTTTTTCAAGGCTCGAAAGAAGGCGTGGATTTCTTAAAGAACATTTTTTAAAGAATATTTTTTCAAGGCTCGAAAGAAGGCGTGAATTTCTTAAAGAACATTTTTTAAAGAATATTTTTTCAAGGCTCGAAAGAAGGCGTGGATTTTTTAAACAATATTTTTTCAAGGTCTATATAAGGAGTGAATTTTTTAAAGAATATTTTTTCAAGGTCTAATAAGGCGTGGATTTTTTAAAGAATATTTTTTCAAGGTCTACATAAGGCGTGGATTTTTTAAAGAATATTTTTTCAAGGTCTATACAAGGCGTGGATTTTTTAAAGAATATTTTTTCAAGGTCTATATAAGGCGTGGATTTTTTAAAGAATATTTTTTCAAGGTCTATACAAGGCGTGGATTTTTTAAAGAATATTATTTCAAGGTCTATACAAGGCGTGGATTTTTTAAAGAATATTTTTTCAAGGTCTATACAAGGCGTGGATTTTTTAAAGAATATTTTTTCAAGGTCTATACAAGGCGTGGATTTTTTAAAGAATATTTTTTCAAAGCTCTATATATGTATGGATTCCTTCCCATATTCTTCTAAAGCACCCATACAAATCACTGAATATTGTCTAACATTTCACTCATGATTTACTTTTGCATATTATTTTTATATTCATTCATAATTATTGCGCACCCCTACCTTAATGTCGACATGAAATAGATCATTACTTTTCCAGTCATTACCATGTGATTCATAATCAATGACTGATACATTATTTTAATGCTAGACTGGTTATCTTCAACTCGAAACTACGTCATAGGACAAATCGTAAAATTACGCTATGGTTTCGATAAATATCCAAAGCAGACGTTTGCAAAAAACAGAAAGAAAAAATATTTTAATTATCAGCTGATACTGCGAAGCCAGCAGAACAAAGCTCAGCACATCACAGCAATGAAGTTGGAATTATATGGGATACATATTGTTGTGCGGATACCAATGAGTGTAGATATGTTTGTGTGTATGTTCTAGGATATGATTTTATTTCAATCTGCCAAGTAAGGCATTCCTCTATTGTTTGTTGTTATTATTATTTAGTATTGTGATTTTTATGAGCTTTGCTCACCTCACACCTCTTCCTCCTCTGATGTTTTGCCCCGCACTGATGAAATGAAAATAATATTTTATTATACTTGGTTTTCGTAACATCAACCCCTGTACCACCTCTCTAAACTATTTCCTTCCTTCAACGTTTTATGGTTGTTTTTCCCCATTATTGTCCAGTCAGCTAACATCCCGAACTGGGGATTTATTTTCAGAGATAAGTCACACCAAATGTGTTCCTACGTCAGAGACCTACTTCGAAACTTCCTTTATGACAAATCAAACATCATAAAAATTGAATTTATTGTCTAACTAACATTTAATAATGTCACAACAAACAAACCCCCATTAAAAATCGAAGGGGAGGACAATATAAAAATTTGACTATGGGATCAAGGAATGTTTACATGGAGGTCTTTAGGATTTAAGAAGAAATTTATTTGGGGGAAAAAATATACAGAGTAGGTCTAGAAAAAATCCACGCCTTGTATAGAGCCTTGAAAAAATATTTAAAACCAGTAAGGAAAGCAGTAAAAATATAATCTATATGTGGGAGCTATATCTAAATCTGAACCGATTTTCACGAAAATTAAATTAACACATCTTTCTAGACTTAATTCAGTACGCTATGACAAATTTTGTGCAAATCGAAGGATATATATAGGGACCTTAGGGCACCATTTACCTAAAATCGGACGAAAATATATATGAGAGCTGTATCTAAATCTCAACCGATTTTCACGAAATTTAACACACCTCATTCTAGACTTTATTCAGTACGATGTGCCAAATTTTGTGCACATCGAAGCATATAAAAAGATTTTGGGGCACCATTTACCTTAAATCGGACGAAAATATATGTGGGAGCTATATCCAAATCTGAACCGATTTTCACGAAACTAAACACACATCATTCTAGACCTAATTCATTACGCTGTGCCAAATTTCGTGCAAATCGAAGGATATAAAGGGACGTTGGTGCACTATTTACCTAAAATCGGACGAAAATATATATGGGAGCTATATCGAAATCTCGACCGATTTTCCCGAAACTCACCACTCATTATTCTGGACTCAATTTAATACGCCAAGCCAAATTTCGTGCAGATCGAAGCATATAAAGGGACTTTGGTGCACTATTTACCTAAAATCGGACGAAAATATATATGAGAGCCATATCCAAATCTGAACCGATTTTCACGAAACTTAACATACACCATTCTAGACGCAATTCATTACGCTGTGCCGAATTTCGTGCAAATCGAAGCATATAGAGGGACTTTGGTGCACTATTTATATAAAATCGGACGAAAATATATATTGGAGCTATATCCAAATTCTAGACCCAATTCATAACGCTGTGCCAAATTTTGTGCAAATCGAAGCATAAAAAGGGACTTTGGTACACCATTTACCTAAAATCGAACGAAAATATATATGATAGCTATATCTAAATCTCAACCGATTTTCAAGAAACTTTACGCACATCATTCTAGACCTAATTCATTACGCTGTGCCAAATTTCGTGCAAATCGAAAAATAAATAGGGACCGTTTACATTAAATCGGACGAAAATATATATGGGAGCTATATCGAAATCTCGACCGATTTTCCCGAAACTCACCACTCATGATTCTGGACTCAATTTAATACGCTAAGCCAAATTTCGTGCAGATCGAAGCATATAAAGGGACTTTGGTGCACTATTTACCTAAATTCGGACGAAAATATATATGAGAGCCATATCCAAATCTGAACCGATTTTCACGAAATTTAACATACATCATTCTAGACCCAATTCATAACGCTGTGCCGAATTCCGTGCATTCGAAAGATATACAGTGACATTGGTACACCATTTACTTTAAATCGGACGAAAATATATATGGGAGCTATATCTAAATCTGAAACGATTTTTACAAAATTTAACACACATCATTCTAGACGTAATTCATCACGCTGTGCCAAATTTCGTGCAAATCGAAGGATATATAGGGACGTTGGTGCATCATTTACATAAAATCGGACGAACATGTATATGGGAGCAATATTGAAATCTCGACCGATTTTCCCGAAAGTCACCACACATCATTCTAGATCTAATTCATTACGCTGTGCCAAATTTTGTGGAAATCGAAGGATATGTAGGGACGTTGGTGCATCATTTACATAAAATCGGACGAACATGTATATTGGAGCTATATCGAAATCTCGACCGATTTTCCCGAAACTCACCACTCATGATTCTAGACTCAGTTTAGTACGCTGAGCCAAATTTTGTGCAAATCGAAGGATACAAAGGGACTTTGGTGCACTATTTACCGACAATCGGACGAAAATATATATGGGAGCTATATCCAAATCTAAACCGATTTTTAGGAAACTTGACACACATCATTCTAGACCTAATTCAGTACGCTGTGCCAAATTTTGTTCAAATCGAAAGATATATAGGCACCGTTTACATTAAATCGGACGAATATATATATATGGGAGCTATATCTAAATCTGAACCGATTTTTCCCAATTTCAATAAGGTTGTTCCTTGGGCCAAATATGTGAATCATAAATGCGTCTGTACTTTGCTTACAATTTAACATGGACAGACAGACGGACGGACATGCATAAATCGAATCAGAATGTGATTCTATGCATATTCTCAGTATGGTGAAGGGTATAAACACGCCTTATGTGGATACTTGAATTGAACAAATATTTTTTTAAGAAATCCAGTCCTACTTTTGATTCTTACATTCTTTTCCACAGTCATATAATCTGTATGCCTTACAAGCTAAATTACTAAGCCAACAACAAATAAGGAAACCACAAAGAAGAAATGAAGAATTGTTTTCAATTATCGAAGAATATACTTAAGTGACAGTTTGTGACATTTACAACATTTGAAAAACGCATAATATCAAAGGCTTATGATTCTGGTAGTACCACCCCCTAAAATATACTCTAATGGAGTTTCTTTTTTGCCAATTTCCATATCTTTGCGGCTTACCGAATCTCAAAAACTCATCCTCATTTTTTTTTTATTTTTTTACTAAACAATATTCTGATGTTATTAAGAATTGTCATAAAACAATCTACGTTTGTGGTTAAAGATTCATTTTTAGTTTCGCAATTTATATATATTTCGGTTTACCCAAAAGGAGGAGCCGCCACAACCAGCAACAGCACCACAACAACCAAAAACCCGAAACACTATCATTCATTTTGACATGTCGACAAGAAAACCTATAAATGTCAAATCCATTACATCCACTAAATAGTCTGGGACATATTTCAACCAGGTTGTTGGAGTTGTTGGTGTTGTTTTTGCTACTGCTTCTGTCGTGCTGCATGGCATTCTAGTTTGGTTCCCCGCTACCCCCAACCCAACCACCATGGCATAAAATTGTCATTCATTGAAGTTACTTCAAGTAGATCACAGCCGCCCCAGCCACCATCCATTCGTTTAGTCAGTCATTTCTTTCGCGGCACTAACTCAAGCATTCACGTAGACCAACGAGCGAGCGATCGACCGACCGCCCATCATTCCAATTTTTGTTTAGACAACACCTGCATCATTTCAAATGATTGAACAGCAGCAGCAGCTCCATCACTCAACTAAAGCAGCCTTCAGGGAGTTGTTTGCCGATGCATTCCGAAAACAACAACAACGAGAACAAAAAAAAAAATCTAAAAGCGATTTGCATGTGTCTGTCACAGTGGTGGTTGCCACCACCGCCACCACAATACTAGCCACACAGAGGATACCTATCTGTCTCCCAAAAAGAACTTTGTCATACAAAACGATTTCCTGGGAGACTGAATGTGAGTGGCAGGACAGCCATTTATTTTTTAAAATATTTTTCAAGGACCTATAAAAAAGACTCGAATTTTTAACAAGGCTTTTATTTTTATTTAGGACCCTGAAAAACTATTTCTTAAAAAATCCACGCCTTAATATTTTCATTTAGGACCCTGAAAAACTATTTCTTAAAAAATCCACGCCTAATTTAGGGCCTTGAAAAAATGTTCCTTAAAAAATCCACGCCTAATTTAGGGCCTTAAAAAATGTTCCTTACAAAAATCCACGCCTAATTTAGGGCCTTGAAAGAACGTACCTTAAAAAATCCAAGCCAAATTTAGGGCCTTGAAAAACTATTTCTTAAAAAATCTACGCCTAATTTGGGGCCTTAAAAAAATCCACGCCTTAATATTTTCATTTAGGACCCTGAAAAACTATTTCTTAAAAATCCACGCCTTGTATAGTGGCCGAAAAATGATTCTTTAAAAAATCCACTCCTTGTATGGAGCCCGAAAAATGATTCTTTAAAAAATCCACGCCTTGTATAGACCCAAAAGAATGATTCTTTAAAAAATCCACGCCTTGTAGAGAACCCGAAAATGATTCTTTAAAAAATCCACGCCTTGTGTAGACCCCAAAAAATGATTCTTTAAAAAATCCACGCCTTGTAGAGAACCCGAAAATGATTCTTTAAAAAATCCACGCCTTGTGTAGACCCCAAAAAATGATTCTTTAAAAAATCCACGCCTTGTATAGTGGCCGAAAAATGATTCTTTAAAAAATCCACGCCTTGTATAGTGGCCGAAAAATGATTCTTTAAAAAATCCACGCCTTGTATAGTGGCCGAAAAATGATTCTTCAAAAAATCCACGCCTTGTATAGAGCTCGAAAAATGATTCTTTGAAAAATCCACGCCTTGTATAGTGGCCGAAAAATGATTCTTTAAAAAATCCACGCCTTGTATAGTGGCCGAAAAATGATTCTTTAAAAAATCCACGCCTTGTATAGTGGCCGAAAAATGATTCTTTAAAAAATCCACGCCTTGTATAGTGGCCGAAAAATGATTCTTTAAAAAATCCACGCCTTATATAGACCACAAAAAATGATTCTTTAAAAAATCCACGCCTTGTATAGAGCCCGAAAAATGATTCTTTAAAAAATCCACGCCTTGTATAGACCCCAAAAAAAGATTCTTTAAAAAATCCACGCCTTGTATAGACCCCAAAAAAAGATTCTTTAAAAAATCCACGCCTTGTATAGTGGCCGAAAAATGATTCTTTAAAAAATCCACGCCTTGTATAGACCCCAAAAAAAGATTCTTTAAAAAATCCACGCCTTGTATAGACCCCAGAAAAAGATTCTTTAAAAAATCCACGCCTTGTATAGACCCCAAAAAAATATTCTTTAAAAAAATCCACGCCTTGTATAGACCCCAAAAAAAGATTCTTTAAAAAATCCACGCCTTGTATAGACCCCAAAAAAAGATTCTTTAAAAAATCCACGCCTTGTATAGTGGCCGAAAAATGATTCTTTAAAAAATCCACGCCTTGTATAGAGCCCGAAAAATGATTCTTTAAAAATCCACGCCTTGTATAGACCCCAAAAAATGATTCTTTAAAAAATCCACGCCTTGTATAGTGGCCGAAAAAAGATTCTTTAAAAAATCCACGCCTTGTATAGACCCCAAAAAAAGATTCTTTAAAAAATCCACGCCTTGTATAGTGACCGAAAAATGATTCTTTAAAAAATCCACGCCTTGTATAGTGGCCGAAAAATGATTCTTTAAAAAATCTACGCCTTGTATAGAGCCTTAGAGTCCTCCCTTCTTAAACCTTCCGTGTGACATGTCACTCTTGTTAAAAAAAATCCGCTTCGTTGTTAGTTATCCACCATATTGTTAGCGATCACGTTACTGTTGCAATTGTTATTATTTTGTTGAACATTTGGTTGTTGTTTGCCGATATTCTTTTAACCGAAATCATGTTCCACATTTAGTTAAGGCAACTCCCTCTTATTATTATATTCGAGCAAACGAGTTGTAAATATGTTTGTAGTTTTTTGTTGGTAGAACATGAAATGGTTACAAATACCATCCATTCGGCGGGATACAAATTTCCATGATAGTCATTTATTGTTGGCATGTCGAACACAGTGGCAAATAACAGTCAAATGCTATGTCCCGAACGAAGGATGGTGAATACTAACAAGTCACGTGATGGTATATTTGAACAGGCAACAACAACAACAACATCAATTGTACAACAACAAATGTAAATTCTATTTTTACATGTCATCCCATTATCCTGGTTTTTAACAAGGCTTGGATCCGCAAAGTGGGTTTTGGAAAAAATCCATGAAATATTTACCACATCATGGCACCTTGGGTTGCTCCACAAATGTTTGATCATACTTCGTAATATTTCTCTAGGACCACAAGTGACAGGACTTATGATTAGCTTTAGAGCCAAATACAGGATACCTTGGAGAAGGGTATTTTGACGTGCCCCTCCTCTTTCTAAATTCTAAAAATCCCAACCTATGGCGATAATAATTACGATCGTCATTTACTTCATAAGAATTCAATATACCGAAACAAAAAAAAAAAAAAAAAAAAAAAAATCCGAAATGAAAGATTTCAATATATCGCGTTTTTTGTAGTCCTGATTGTGTGAGTATTCAAGCGAGTTAAAACGAAACATGTGAAATCGCGTGCGAAATTTCCACATCGCAAATCATACGCTGCCTGATGTCGTTTGCCGTTGTTATTGAGCCACATTTCTTATTTATTTTTTTGCTTTTAACCGTCCCTTTTTTTATTTTCAATATTAAAATAAAATTTGTTTTTAACAATGCGTGTTAGTGACTGTTTAACTTTTTGTAACCCCCCCCCCCCCCCCCAACACTAAACCATTAACAGTGGGAGGTGTATGATAGGGATGACGAAGGAGATTAAATTCTTCAGAGGAACAAAAAAAATGAGAATTTTCAAAAAAAAAAAAAAAAACAGTAAGCGGAGCAGTACATTCGGACGGGGCCGACCATACGATACCCTACACAACTACCATGGACCCCAAATTTTCTGCGGATTCCGAGCCTGGGCAATATTTCGTGATATATGCATCCTCTTGCCCTATTAGAGGTAAACAGCACCTCTTCCTCACACTGACATATCTTCCGAATATTACGAGTATTCAGTACAGCTACTGTCCAGATTCCCTTCACCGTGGGTTGTGTTGTGATGTTCGGCTTTCATTTGTGGTCTGTATATTGACTCGAAAAGCACACAAAAAATTAAGTTTTGGGTCCACTTCATTCCAAAATTATTATTTGATCATCACCGAAAAGTATAGGCGTTGTCCTTTACCACATGGAACATTTCAAAGCGATCAGCTCTATAAGTTCCACTCTCTAGAGTGATATTGGGTTACTAAATAATATACGAATACGAAGATACCTGTAACTATTTAGGTGTAACTCCCTCATCCGAGCACATACAACAATATAATTGGTATTAATATAAAGGTCAACCACTCCTCTTGGATATAATATCAACTTCTCGAGTCTATGTCATTCAGGGGTAAATATATACGCTATAGAATACAAATTTTGTCAATTTTCACACAAAAAAATCAGGGTCCATTTGACACGCTAAATATTGACCAATCTTTATCAAAACAGGCATGCTTATTCTTTGGTCCGATCCCCTTCTCCATGCAAAATTTCACGATGTTCGTGCCATTATTGCGGCCTCTGGCCATTATTGCGACCAGAAAAACCGATAACAATTTAGTATTTGGTCCATTTCATCCCCTAAATATTAATCGATCTTTCCCAAAAGACAATAGGGCTCTTCATTGGCCAGAACCCATCCTACATGCAAAATTTCGTGGTCCATAACTGTGGCCTGTATCGTGTTTACAAATTATAATGGACAGACGGACGGACACATATGTCTATATCGACTCAGCTAGTCGAGATATGACGATCGGTATACTTAAAGGTGGGTCTAGGACCAATATTTCGCGACGTTGCAAACTCTTGGGGCTGCACAAATCTATAATACCCTGACAACATAGTGGAGTAGGGTACAAAAATCAAGGTTTTACTAGAGGCGTGTATTTTTATACCCTCCATCATAGTATGGAGGGTATATTAATTTTGTCATTCCGTTTGTAAAATTCTAAGACGATCTAGCCTTGTCCGTCCGTCTGTCCGTCCCTCTGTTGTAATCACGCTATCTTCTGAAGGAAGTGAGATAGGGTGCTGAAATTTTGCATTGGTTTGTTTTTTGTCTGCAGGCAGGTCAAGCTCGGTTAGATGGGTTAGATCGGTCCACGTTTAGGCAGAGCTCCCATATAAGGGTACTCCCTAATTTTCGGTATTTTGGGGTTCTTTAGTGCGTTTTTCAACCGAATACGCTGAAATTTGATACATTGGGTTCTTATTGGGTACTAAATGTCTCCACAAAAATTTATAAATATAGGTCCACTTTTTTCGATAGCCCCCACATAAGCGAACCCCCCAATTTTCGTTATTTTGGGGTACTTGAGCGCGTTTTTCAACCGAATACGCTGAAATTGGGTTCTTATTAGGTACTAAATGTGTCCTCAAAAAAATTATAAATATAGGTCCACTTTTTCTGGTAGCCCCCATATTACGGTACCTCCTGATTTTCAGTGTTTTGTGGCGTTTGATCATATTTTTCCACCGCATTGGCTGTAATTTTGTATTTTGAGTTCCTATTAGGTACCAAATCTCTCCACAAAAAAGTATGAATATTGGTCCACTTTTTCGTACCCCCCAATTTTCGGTATTTTGGGGTTTTTGAGCGCGTTTTTCAACCGAATACGCTGAAATTTAGTACATTGAGAACTTATTAGGTACTAAATGTGTCCACAAAAAAATTACAAATATAGGTCCACTTTTAGTAGCCCCCATATAACGGTAACTCCTATTTTTCAGTGTTTTGGGGGTTTTGATCTTATTTTTCCACCGTATTGGCTATAATTTTGTATTTGGAGTTCTTATTGGGTGAAACATCTCTCCACAAGAAAGTATGAATATAGGTCCACTTTTTCGGGTAGCCCCCATATAACAGTACCCCCAATTTTAGGTATTTTGGGGCTCTTGAGCGCGTTTTTCAACCGAATTCGCTGAAATCTGCTACATTGGGTTATTATTTAGTGCCAAATATCTAAACTAAAAATTATAAATAACGGTCCACTTTTGTTGGTAGCTCCCATATTACGGTACCTCCTGATTTTCAGTATTTTGGGGATTTTGACCGTATTTTTCTACCGAATTGGCTGTAATTTTGTATTTTGATTTCTTATTGGGTACCAAATCTCTCCGCAAAAAATTATGAATATAGGTCCACTTTTTCCGATAGCCCCCATATAAGCGTGCCCCCCAATTTTCGTTATTTTGGGGTTCTTGAGCGCGTTTTTCAACCGTACTCGCTGCAATTTGGTATGTTGTAGTCGTATATGGTAATAAATCTCCCTACCAAAAAATTTTAATATTCGCCCCCTTTTTGGGGTCGTCCCCATATAATTTCCGACCCTATAAAGTATATTTATACTTGATCAGCATAAAATTCTATGACGATTTAGCCATGTCCGTCTGTCTATTGTAATCACTCTAGCCTCTAAACGAATTGAGATAGATCGCCAAAATTTGGCATAGAGTCGTCTTTTGTCCGCAGGCAGGCCAAGTTCGAAGATGGACTTTATCGGTCCACTCTTAGGCATATCTTCCATCTAAGGGTACCCCCAATTTTCGGTATTTTGGGGTTCTGGAGCGTGTTTTTCTACAGAATTCGCTGCAATTTGGTATTTTATGGTCGTATATGGTAACAAATTTCGCCCCCCTTTTTGGGTTAGTCGCCATATAACCCCTTTTTATACCCTTCACCGCACTGAGGTACAGCGAATTATGTCTTTGTGCATATGTTTGTAACGGGCAAAGGGAAACGAGATAGACACATGGTTCCTTTTGTGAATATGCATAGAATCACTTTCTAAGTCGATCTATGCATGTCCGTCCGTCTGTCAGTCTGTCTGTCCATGTTAAATTGTAAACAAAGTACAGGTCGCATTTATGATCCGAATTGGATGAAATTTGGCATAGGTCCCTTATTTGGCCCAAGAACGAACCCTAATGAAATTGGGAAAATCGGTTAAGATTTAGATATAGCTCCCATATATATTTTCGTCCGATTTAAGGTAAATGGTGCATCAAAGTCCCTATATATCTTTCGATTTGCACGAAATTTGGCACAGCGTAATGAATTAGGTCTAGAATAATGTGTGTTATGTTTCGTGAAAATCGTTTCAGATTTAGATATAGCTCCCATGTATATTTTCGTCCGATTAAATGTAAATGGTGCATCAAGGTCCCTATATATCTTTCGATTTGCACGAAATTTGGCACAGCGTACTGAATTAAGCCTAGAATGATGCGTGTTAAGTTTCTTGAAAATCGGTTCAGATTCAGATATAGCTCCCATATATATTTTCATACGATTTTAGGTAAATGGTGCATCGAAGTCCCTTAATAGCTTTCGATGTGCACGCAATTTGGCATAGCCTACTGAATTGAGTCTAGAATGATGTGTGTTAAGTTTCGTGAAAATGGGTTCAGATTTAGATATAGCTCCCATATATATAGTCGTCCGATTTATTGTAAATGGTGCATCAAAGTTCTTCTATATTCTTCGATTTGGGCGAAATTTAGTACATCGTACTGAATTAAGTCTAGAACGATGTGTGTTATGTTTCGTGAAAATCGATGCAGATTTAGATATAACTCCCATATATATGTTCGTCCGATTTAATGTAAATGTTGTACCAAAGTCCCTATATATCTTTCGATTTGCACGAAATTTGGCACAGCGTAATGAATTAGGTCTAAAATGATGTGTGTTAAGTTTTGTGAAAATCGGTTCAGATTTAGATATAGCTCCCACATATACATATATATTCATCCGATTTTACCTAAATGGTGCACCAAACTCCTAATGTTTGTATCAAATTGAGATTTGAATGACGTTATTGCGTTTTGTTGAAATTGGTACAGATTCAGCCATAGCTTCCATATGTATATCGAACGGGTGTCTGATTGAAATTAAATGTTTAACAGTGCGGCGTACCGAATATTGTCCGAAATTTGTCCCATGGTACGCAGACGAATGAAATTAAATTTATCATAGGTTGCAGAAAGACCTGAGTATGTTCCTTCAAGGGAACATTGAAATGCAATTGTCAGAATACATATGTACAATATACCCAAAGTGGTGAAGGGTATCATATAGTCGGCCCAGTCCGACTTTACTACTTTCCTTACTGGTTTATATTAAAATAGTTATCTGATTTGTTACGCGTTTTGAGTTTGGTTCTAAGACTCGGTTGTAATCATTTCACCTGCGGTGGATATCGACATAAAAAAATTAGAACGAAAGGTTCGATAATGAACTATAGCCACATTTAGATCTATCCCCTGTGTGGGAGGTACCAGAAGGAGTCGACCGATATTCCCCATCTTCGAATTTGAACTAAATTTGGTAGAAATAATAAGATGGGCAAAGTTTGAATGAATTCTAAATTTTCTGAAACGGATATGGTCCAAAGAAACATTGGATCTAGAACCAATATTTCGATGAGACACATTTTCACCGTGTTAAAATGTATACACCCTCATCAGCCATAACGCTGAGGATATAAGTATCCATTAAAAATTTCTGAAATCTGTATTATGATTTACATAATCCGTGTTTAGAAATGTCGGTATAGGTCCACATTTTGGTACGTTCCCTATATTTTCATTTCTAGTACCTGTCAGTATATCTATGGTGGAGGGTATCCAAAGTTCGGCCCGGCCGAACTTAACGCTTTTCCACTTGTTTTTAATAATTTTTTTCAAGCCTCTATACAAGGTGTGGATTTTTTAAAGAATATTTTTTCAAGGCTCTACAAGAGGCGTGGATTTTTTAAAGAATATTTTTTCAAGGCTCTACAAGAGGCGTGGATTTTTTAAAGAATATTTTTTCAAGCCTCTATACAAGGCGTGGATTTTTTAAAGAATATTTTTTCAAGCCTCTATACAAGGCGTGGATTTTTTAAAGAATATTTTTTCAAGCCTCTATACAAGGCGTGGATTTTTTAAAGAATATTTTTTCAAGCCTCTATACAAGGCGTGGATTTTTTAAAGAATATTTTTTCAAGGCTCTCCATCGACATTCCTACTTGTAGTATTTATGTTGCAACTTATTGTTGCAATGAATCGATTTTTCGTTTTTTATGGCTTCCTTTACATTTTGAGTTGTGGTCGATGGTTGGGGGCCAGTCGGTCGATGGTTGGGGTTGATAGCTGCTAAAGGATTTAACTTTCGGTTCGTTTGTGTATTTATTAATGAAGGATGTAACATTTTTTTTCGTTACTCGTTGTGTGCGTTGCATGCCTGCGATTGTCGGCTGTAATATGGTTTTGTGCAACAACAACAACTACTACAAAAAGAAAAAAAACTGAAACAGAAGACATGCAACATTCGAAATGCTTTTATTACATGAATAATCATTTAAACGGAAATTTGTAAGGAAAGGCTTAAAAATGTGACTTAACAGTTGTTGTTGTTGTCGTCGTCATTTTTGTTGTTGGTTTTGAGAAGTTTATTCACTTTGTTCTTGTTATAATTAATGTAGTTGTTGTTGATGTGGCGTTTTTTTCTTCTGCCACTCAGAATTCACTAATTAAATTTTTACGTTTGTGTTTTTTTTTGTTTTTCTGGTCGTTTGATATTCATGTTAAGTGAATTTTTGAGATAAGACGTCGACATATATATACATACATATCGAACATGGATATTTTATGTAAATAAGGTAGATATTTGTTTGTTGTTATTATTGTTAATAATTTTTGTGTGAAAAGCCTTTTTACTTTATTTACGCTTAATTAAGGGTATAAAAGGGTTTTGAAATCGGAAAATGATAACAGGAATAATTTTGTAAAAACAAAAAATATTCTTTTAAAAATCCGCGGCTTATACAAACTTAAAAAATATTCTCTTAAAAAATCCGAACCTTATATAGGCCTTGGAAAAATATTCTCTTAAAAAATTCGCACCTTATAGAGGCCTTGGAAAAATATTCTTTTAAACCAGTAACGAAAGTAGTAAAGTCGGACTGGGCGGCCTATATGATACCCTTCACCACTTTGGGTTAATTGTACATATGTCTCCTAACAATTGCATGCCTATGATCCCTCTTTCTCCAACCTATCCTAACTTTAATTTCATTCGAGCAGATTTACAGCCGTTTGCGTAACATGGGGCAAATTTATGGAAAACGATTTATAGCAATATTGATACACGCTATTCGGTACGCAGCGTTGTTAAAAATATAATCTATATATGGGAGCTATATCTAAATCTGAACCGATTTCCACGAAATTTAACACACATCGTTTTAGACTTAATTCAGTACGCTATGTCAAATTTTGTGCAAATCGAAGGATATATATATACAGTGGTGGTCACAGAATTAAAACATTTACTGTGGTAAACATTTGTTGACCAGCCCTCAATTCGTTTGAAGTATTTTTGAAATTTTTTTAATTCAGAACACTTTGATATACTGCACTTAAGAGATTTAGTGTGAAAATAGAAAATTATTGCTTGCAATTTTTCCATAAATAACGGTTTTTATGAAAATGACTTTGAAGTGGCCATATAATTAAAACATTGTGTGGGATTGTTTACTTTACTGTATTTTTTGAAAATATTTTTAGAAAAGCTCTTTAATTTAGTTCAATTATGTAAACTTAGTACCGATAAAATCATTTACAGATAAAAATTTTTGAAAAAATCTGTAAAATCGATCAAAATTGCCAAAAATTTGTACGTACACCTTACATACAGATAATCACCCTTATTATAGAAAATAAAGGTCCGAATGCACCAGAAATTGCTAGAATTAGTAGAAAACAATAAATAATTCTCAAAATAAATAAATATTTGAAATAAAAACTCAAAAAATGGGTATTAACTTAAAGGAACGATTCAATTTCAATAGCCTTTACTGAAGAAGGCCGGAATATTTTTGCAGTATGTTAGAAAAAATCAATTGATATTGGTATTTATTATATCAAATCGACTGTTCGAGTAGTACAGAATGTATTTAATCAAAAAATATATCAGTTACAACAGAACGAACAGAGATCAACGTCTACGTTGACGAGTAAAGTTTTCTGACACACAGCAGCATGATTGATGGTCAACTCGTGACACTTAAAATCTATTGAACATGACAATATTTTTCCAAAATAATATTTTTTGAATCGAATAACTTCCACTTAATCTATTTTAGTATCAAGGAAGTAAAAATTTTACAGTTTGACAAATATTTGAAGTATTGTCCGGAACATCAAAAATGTTGCGTTGTGCCAGAAACTTTTACTCGTCAACCTAGGCGTTGATCTCTGTTCGTTCTGTTGTAACTGATATATTTTTTGATAAAATATATTCTGTGCTACTCGAACAGTCGATTTGATATAATAAATACCAATATCAATCGATTTTTTCTCACATACTGCAAAAATATTCCGGCCTTCTTCAGTAAAGACTATTGAAATTGAATCGTTCCTTTAGGTTAATTCCCATTTTTTGAGTTTTTATTTCAAATATTTATTTATTTTGAGAATTATTTATTGTTTTCTACCAATTCTAACAATTTCTGGTGCATTTGGACCTTTATTTTCTATAATAAGGTTGATTATCTGAATGTAAGGTGTACTGTACAAATTTTTGGCAATTTTGATCGATTTTACAGATTTTTTCAAAAATTTTTATCGGTAAATGATTTTATCGGTGCTTAGTTTACATAATTTAACTAAATTAAAGAGCTTTTCTAAAACTAATTTCAAAAAATGGAGTAAAGTAAAAAATCACATACAATGTTTTAAAATTTATGGCCACTTCAAAGTCGATGTATTTTCATAAAAACCGTTATTTATGGAAAAATTGCATGCAATAATTTTCTATTTTCACACTAAATCTCTTAAGTGCAGTATATCGAAGTGTTCTGAATTAAAAAATTTTCAAAAATACTTCAAACGAATTGAGGGCTGGTCAAAAAATGTTTACCACAGTAAATGTTTTAATTCTGTGACCACCACTGTATATATATATAGGGACCTTGGTGCATCATTTACATAATATATGGGAGATATGTCTAAATTTAAACCGATTTTCCAGAAACTCACCACTCATCATTCTAGACTCAATTTGTTGTGCAAATCGAAAGATATATAGGGACTTTGGTACACCATTTACCTTAAATCGGACGAAAATATATGGGAGCTATATCAAAATCTGAACCGATTTTCACAAAATTGAACACACATCGTTCTAGACCAAATCGCAAGATATATAGGGACATTGCTACACCATTTACCTTAAATCAAAGGAAAATATATATGGGAGCTATATCCAAATCTAAACCGATTTTCACGAAACTTAACACACATCATTCTAGACTTAATTCAGTACGCTATGCCAAATATCGTGTAAATCGAAGTATATATATACAGACTTTGGTACACCATTTACCTTAAATCGGACGAAAATATATATGGGAGCTATATCCAAATCTGAACCGATTTTCACGAAACTTAGCACATATCATTCTAGACGTAATTCAATAGGCTATACAAAATTTCGTGCAAATAGAAAGATACATAGGGACTTTGGTGCACTATTTACCTAAAATCGGATGAAAATATATATGGGAGCTATATCTAAATATGAACCGATTTTCACGAACCTTGGCAAACCTCATTCTAGACCTAATTCATAAAGCTGTGCCAAACTCCGTGCAAGTCGAAAGATTTCCAAGGACTTTAGTGGATTATTTACCTAAAATCGGGAAAAGCTATATATGGGAACTATATCCAAATCTGAACCGATTTTCACGAAACTTAACATACATCGATCTAGACCTAATTCATTACACTGTACCAAATTTCGTGCAAATCGAAAGATATATAGGGACCGTTTACATTAAATCGGACAAATATATATATGGGAGCTATATCTAAATCTGAACCGATTTTTTCCAATTTCAATAGCTTTCGTCCTTAGGCCGAATTAGTGACCTATGCCAAATTTTATACAATTCGAATTATAAATGCGCACTGTACTTTGTTTACAATTTAACATCGACAGTCCGACATCGACTCAGAAAGTGATTCTATGCATAATCTCAAAAGGAACCATGTGTCTATCTCGTTTCTTTTTGCCTGTTACAAACATATGGTATAACCAGTGAGTGGAGCAATATAGTCGGACGGGGCCGATCATACGATACCCTACACAACTACCACGGAATTCGGATATTTATTCCGAGGCTAGGCAATATTTCGTGATATTTGCCCCGACTTGCCCGATTAGAGATCAACAGCACATCTTCCTTACATTTTCCGAATATTAAAAATATTCAGTACAGCCCTTCTAATTACTTGTCCAGATTCCCATCACGGTGGGTTGAGTTGTGATGTTCGGCTTGTATTCGACTAGAAAACACACAAAGAAATTAAGTTTTCGCTGCACTTCATCCCAAAATTTTATTCTGATCATCACTGAAAATTATAGGCGTTGTCCTTGACCATAATAGGAACTTCATGGAAAATGTCAACGCGATCTGCGCTATATTTCCGCCCTCTATTGTGGTAATGGGTTACTTAATAATATCTGAATACGTAAGCACCTGTAAATGTTTGTGTGTAACTCCCACACCGAGAGTACATACGAAAATATAATTGGAATCATTTTGATGGTCAACCATTCCTCTTGGATACACTATCAACTTCGCGGGTCTATATGCTTCGGGAGTAAATATATATGCCATAGAATATAAATTTTGTCATTTTTCATACAAAAGTCAGGGTGCATTTGAACCGCTAAATAATGACAGATCATTGTCAAAGCAGGCATGCATGTTCTCCGGCCCAATCCGCTTCTCCATGTACAATTTAGCGATGTTCGGAAAAATATTCTTTAAAAAATCCACGCCTTATATAGGCCTCGGCAAAATATTCTTTAAAAAATTCACGCCTTATATAGGCCTCGGAAAAATATTCTTTAAAAAATCCACGCCTTATATAGGCTGTGGAAAAATATTCTTTTAAAAATCCACGCCTTATATAGGCTGTGGGAAAATATGCTTTTAAAAATCCACGCCTAATATAGGCCTTGGAAAAAATTTTTTTTTAAAAATCCACGCCATATATGGGCCTTGGAAAAAATATTCTTTTAAAAATCCACCCCTTATGAAGGCCTTGGAGAAAATATTCTTTTAAAAATCCACGCCTTATATAGGTTTTGGAAAAAATTATATTATCAATCCACGCCTTATATGGCCTTGGAAAAATATTCTTTTAAAAATCCACGCCATATATGGGCCTTGGAAAAATTTTTTTTTTTAAAATCCACGCCATATATGGGCCTTGGAAAAAATATTCTTTTAAAAATCCACGCCATATATGGGCCTTGGAAAAAATATTCTTTTAAAAATCCACGCCATATATGGGCCTTGGAGAAAATATTCTTTTAAAAATCCACGCCTTATATAGGTTTTGGAAAAAATTATTTTATCAATCCACGCTTTATATGGGCCTTGGAAAAATATTCTTTTAAAAATCCACGCCTTGTATGGGCCTTGGAAAAAATATTCTTTTCAAAATCCACGACTTATATGGGCATTCGAAAAAATATTATTTTAAAAATCCACGCCTTATATAGGCCTAGAAAAAAAATTAGTTAATAAATCCACGCCATATAGAGGCCTCGAAAAAACGCCTTATATAGTCCTCCTCGCCTTGAAACAATATTTTTTAAAAATCTATAGAGTCTACAAAAAAAAATATTTTTAACAAATTTCCTCTTCGTATAGGCCTCTACGCCAAAGGATGTTCGCAGAGAAATTTCTTAAAAAATCTGCGTTTAATGTGGGAAATGGAAGCCCCTCTGAATATACAATTCCAGATGGACGGGTCACAATAAAACGATTAAATTTATATTGCAATTTAAAATGTTTTCAAGTTAAACCCCAAAACATGACAAGGGAAATGTTGTACCGTCTCTCTAAATACGATTGCATGTATTTAGGTTGTCTTTAGTTAAACAAAATCTGAATTTCAAATATTTTGTTTTTTTATTTTGTTTTCGAATATCAAATGTTGAAAATGCAGCACCTTTTTCATTTCTTGTGGATGTTTTTTTTTTTTTGGTTGATTGAATGAACAACGTCATTGAGGCCCTTAATTAACATAAATGTTTGTTTGTTTGTGTTTAAAATGTAGCAAGTTTCGTTGTTTAGTACAATGTTCGATGGGAAAGGGAAGAGGAGAGGGGGTAGGGTTAACTAAATTTAAAAATCTTGCTCTTCGTCTTTTCCTTAGTTAGTGTGTCACCATTATGTCATTTGATTTCGTTTTTTTATTTGATTTTGTTGTAGTTTTTTGTTTTTGTATATTTGATTAGCAGTTATTGTAAATATATAATTTTGTAATCTAAATTCAAATAAACATGATCGGTGCCCCGGGGTTAAATTGTCCCCAAATGAATGCCGATGAAGTCTTGTCAATTTTATTTGTTTCATTTTCATATCGATATTTATGTTTATGTTTGTTTTTTTTTTTTCTTTATATTTATTTAATTTAAATTTAAATAAAAAATAAAACAACAACAACAAACCTTAATTATTTTCCAAACTATGTTTTTTGGTCTTTTGTTAGGCCCGGCAATGCAACCGTTAGTGAAACTGTTTGTGTTTCTCTAATAGACAATTTAAATTCTTAATTAGATCGTAAATTTGTTAAGGAGAGAAGAAACAACTAAACAAAAATCTGAAATGCCGAACATTTAACTCGTCAGCCAATTTAATTATGGGAAAATAATATTTAAATTCATTTTTCAAACTTCCATGGCGAATTGCAGACGATGAGAAAGTTGGAGATTTGTTGACATTGGGAGCCATGTGAAGCATTACATAGGCGGGTCATCCATTGAAGTAGAAGCCACAGGGGGGAATCTTCAGATGTGTTCTCATTCTGTCTCATAGGTAAAAATTGGTAATTATATTTCGGAATAATCTAAAATGTAGAAGACCAAAGGCGGGCTATGGTCGAATGTATTTGAAAAGGCATCGGTGCATTGAAAATGATATAGGCCCAATATAACGGCTTTGGTGCACCATTTACTGAAAATCAGTAAATATATATATATATATGGGACCTATATCAAAATCTGAACCGATTTATCCCAATTTCAATAGGGTTTGTCTTTGGGCCAAACAAATGTTTACAATTTAACATGGGCAGACGGACGGACGGACATGCATAAATCGACTCAGAAAGTGATTCTATGCATATTCTCAAAAGGAACCATGGGTCTATCTCGATTATTTTTGCCTGTTACAACCAGTAAGGAACATACTAAAGTCGGAAGGGGCCGACTATATGATACCCTTCGCCACTTTGGGTATGTTCAACAAAGTCCCTAAATATATTTCGATTTGCACGAAATTTGGCATAGCGTAATGAATTAGGTATAGAATGATGTGTGCTAAGTTTCCTGAAAATCGGTTCAGATTTAGATATAGCTCCCATATGTATTTTCGTCCGATTTAAGGTAAATGGTGCACCAAAGTCCCTAGATATGCCTCGATTTGCACGAAATTTGGCACAGAGTACTGAATTAGGTCCACAATGATGTGTGCCAACTTTCGAGAAAATCGGTTAAGATTTTGATATAGCTCCCATATACATTTTCGTCCGATTTAAGGTTAATGGTGCACCGAAGTCCCTACATATCATTCGATTTGCATGAAATTTGCATAGAGTACTGAATTAGGAGCAGAATGATGTGTGCCTAGTTGCGAGAAAATCGGTTCAGATTTAGATATAGCTCCCATATATAGATTCGTCCGATTTTATGTCAATTGTACACCAAAGCCCTTATATCTCTTTCGATTTGCATGAAATTTGGCACAGCGTTCTAAATTGAGTCTAGAATGGTGAGTGCTAAGTTTCGTGAAAATCGCTCCTGACTTAGATATAGTTCCCATATATATTTTTGTCCGATTTAAGGTAAATGGTGTGCCAAAGTCCCTATATATCATTCGATTTGCATGAAATTTGGAATATCGTACTTAATTAAGTCTAGAAAGATGTGTGTTAAATTTCGTGAAAATCGGTTCAGATTTAGATATAGCTCCCATAAATATTTTCGTCCGGTTTTATGTAAAATGTGCACCAAAGCCCCTATATATCTTTCTATTTGCACGAAATTTGGCATAGGGTACTGAAATGGGTCCCGAATGATGTGTGATAAATTTCGTAAAAATCGGTCAAGATTTAGATATAGCTCCAATATATATTTTCGTCCGATTTAAGGTAAATAAGGGCACCAAAGTCCCTACATATCATTTGATTTGCACGAAATTTGGCAATTTCGTGAAAATCGGTTTAGATTTAGATATAGCTCCCATATATATTTTCGTCCGATTTAATGTAAATGGTGTACCGAAGTCCCTATATATCATTCGATTTGCATGAAAGTTGGCACAGCGTTCTAAATTGAGTCTAGAATGATGTGTGCTAAGTTTCGTGAAAATCGGTCCTGATTTAGATATAGCTCCCATACATACAGTGCCTCAAAGCCTTTATATGTCTTTCGATTTGTACGAAATTGTGCATAGCACAATGAATTGAGTCCAAGGAATATTGAATTCATGCCATGTGGTGGAGGGTATAAAAAGTTTGACCCGAGCGAACTTAACATGATTTTTACTCGTTTTCTTACGATGTAAATATCTACGCCGTTTAAAGAGCCTTTAGAAATATTTTTAACAATCCTCGCCTCTATAGAGTTTTGAAAAAATACACATTAAACCAATAAGGAAGTAGTAAAGTCGGACGACGACTTTGAGTATATTCAAGAGATGCATCCTTATAGACGTCGCATTTTTGAAGGACCATTAACATGAAAATTGCTAAACTAAAATAATATGTGATCTTTATCTAACTGTGAGCCGACTTGTATCAATCGTAGACATGTCATTCTACAACTCGTTTTCTCACGATTTAAATATCTATCATTATCCGAACGATTTTTTAATTGTTGAAAACTATCCAGCTAATTAGTTAAATGTTTTCACGGAAATATTAAAAATTTTTAGTTGTGACACACCACATTTAGAATTCAGCTTGATTACAAAGATATAAAACGTTTAGAATACCATTGATGTCAATCAAGAACAAACACAATGTCTATAAATCGGTAAATCCTTCTAGACATTTAACTAGTTTAACTTTATTTTTTATTGTATCGAAGTGACTATTTCAGAAATGATTTCATGAGACGATTAACAAAAGCCATAAACTACTTGTTTATTTGGTAACACACAACGTTCTTTGTGTTCTTGTTGTTGTCGAAAACCCCTTTCCTTTTCTTGGCCACCACGCCGGCCTTCGTCCTACCATCAGTGTGATGATGTTGTCTTATCTCTCAACCAAATCACATTAAGTTAAGTTGGGAACACCATTAAATAATGGTTGGCTGGTTGGTTGGTTGGACTCACACGAACAGAGGAGAATCACACGCATTCACATACCCACCTATTCACACTCACTCACTCACTCACTCACACACACACCCACCCCGCTCCTCATCAGCATCATCTAGGAATCAGCAGACAAAAGTTCGAAATGTAAAATGATAAAAAAACTCGAAAACAACAGAAAACATTTATGAGACCTTAAATGAACAAATAAAATCCGTTTTTCCATTTGTTGTAAACACATAATAGCAACAACAACAACAAATAATATTAGCGTTTAATTTAATTACACCACAGAACCCAGAACAGGACAAACACACTCGACTCAAAATCTACAGATTCTTGAATTAGAAAACTACACTTAAAACTAAATACCAAACTGTTGCGGGAGATTAAAAAAAGGGAGGGGGGGAGGGTGGATAATTAAACGTTTAAACGACAAGAACAACAATTTCAACTCCAATCAAATAAGGAAACATCACTTAGGGCAACCACAACAAAAATCGACGGATATATAGGGACGATGGTGCATCATTTACATAAAATCGGACGAGCATATATATGGGAGCTATATCAAAATCTCGACCGATTTTTCCGAAACTCACCACTCATCATTCTAGACTCAATTTAGTACGCTAAGCCAAATTTCGTGCAAATCGAAGGATATAAAGGGACGTTGTTGCACTATTTACATAAAATCGGACGAACACATATATAACAGCTATATATAAATCTCAACCGATTTTCACGAAAATTAACACACATCGTTCTAGACCTAATTCATTACGCTATGCCAAATTTCGTGCAAATCGAAGGATATAAAAGGACCTTGTTGCACTATTTACCTAAAATCGGACGAAAATATATATGGGAGCTATGTCGAAATCTGAACCGATTTTTACGAAACTTTGTACACATCACTCTAGACTTAATTTAGTACGCTATGCCGAATTTCGTGCAACTCGAAGGATATAAAAGGACCTTGTTGCACTATTTACCTAAAATCGGACGAAAATATATATGGGAGCTATGTCGAAATCTGAATCGATTTTTACCAAAATTTTCTCACATCACTCTAGACTTAATTTAGTACGTTATGCCAAATTTCGTGCAAATCGAAGGATATAAAGAGACTTTGTTGCACTATTTACCCAAAATCGGAAGAAAATATATATAAGAGCTATATCTAAATCTCAACCGATTTTCACGAAAATTAACACACATCGTTCTAGACCTAATTCATTACGCTGTGCCAAATTTCGTGCAAATCGAAAGATATATAGGGACTTTGGTGCACCATTTACGTATAATCGGGCCAAACTATATATGAGAGCTATGTCGAAATCTGAACCGATTTTCACGAAACTTAGCACACATCATTTTAGACTTAATTCAGTTAGCTATGTCAAATTTCGTGAAAATCGAATGATTTTCAGGGACTTTGATTCACCATTTACCTAAAATCGGGCGAAAATATATATGGGACCTATATCTAAATCTGAACCGATTTCCACGAAACTTTGCACTTGTCATTCTAATCTGAATTCAGTGCGCTATACCAAATTTCGTGCGAATAGAAAGATATATAAGGACATTGGTGCACCATTGGTGCACTTTAAATCGGACGAAACTATATATAGGAGCAATGTCTAAATCTGAACCGATTTTCAGTAAACTTAACACACATCATTCTGGGCCTATTTCAGTACTCTATGCCAAATTTCATGAAAATCGAAAGACATATACGTCCTGTGGTGCACCATTTACCTTAAATCGGACGAAAATATATATGAGAGCTATATCTAAATCCGAACCGATTTTCAAGAAACTTAGCATACATCATTCTGGACGATATTAAGTACACTCTGCCAAATTTCGTGCAAATCGATAGATATATAGGAACTTCGGTGCACTATTTACAATAAATCGGACGAATATATATATATATATATATATTGGAGCTATATTGAAATCTGAACCGATTTTGCTCAATTTCAAAAAGCTAAATAAGTGACCTGTGCAAAATCGGGTCATAAATGCGACCTGTACTTTGCTCACAAAAATACACGTACGGACGGCAGACGGACATTCATAAATCGACTTAGAAAGTGATTCTATGCATATTCTCAAATGGAACCATGTGTCTATCTCGATTCCTTTTGCCTGTTACAAACATATGCAAAAAGACATAATACCCTGTACCACTGTGCGATGAAAGGTATAAAAAGGAGCTACATAAGAGGACATTTTTTTAATGTTTTTCAGTCCTATCTATAACGTTAATGTTTATACCCTACACAACTATGTTGTCAGGGTATTATAGCTTTGTGCAGTCCCAACAGTTTGTAACGCCGGGAAATAGTGGTTCGAGAACCATCTTTAAGTATACCGATCGTCATATCTCGACTAGCTGAGTCGATTTAGGCATGTGTGTCCGTCCGTCCAAAAAAATTTCACAAAATGTTAATCTGATTATCACCGAAAATTATAAGCGTTGTCCTTGACCACAACTGGAACTTCATGGAAAGTTTCAAAGCGATCGGCGCTATATTTCCGCACCCTAATTTGATAATGGATCACTATCTAATATCTGAATACGTAAGCACCTGTAAATATTTGAGTGTAACTCCCACATCCGAGTACGATCATAGAATTGGTATCAATTTAAAAGTCAACCACTCCTCTTGAACTTCTCGGGCCTATTTACTCCTTCAGGAGTAAATCCATAATTTGTAAACACAATACAGGCCACAATTATGGACCAATCTTCACAAAATTTTGCATGTAGGATGGGTTCTGGCCAATGAAGATCCCTTTAAGTATACCGATCATCATATCTCGACTAGCTTAGTCGATCTAGATATGTGTGTCCGTCCATCCGTCTTCCCATTATAATTTGTAAAAACGATACAGACCACAGTTTTGGACCCATCTTCACAAAATTTTGCATGTAGGATGTGTTCTGGCCAATGAACCCCTATTGTTTTTGCTAATGATCGGTTGATGTTTAGGGGATGAAATGAACCCAAAAAACGTTATTTTTGACTGATATTCTGGTCGCTCCATGGGCCGCCCGAACATCGCGAATTTTTACATGGAGAAAGGGATTGGGCCAAAGAATAAGCATGCCTGATTTCATAAAGATCTGTCAATATTTAGCGGTTCAAATAGACCCTGACTTTTGTGTGAAAAATTAGAAAATTTGTATTCTATGGCGTATAAATTTACTCCTGAAGGAGTAAATAGGCCCGAGAAGTTCAAGAGGAGTGGTTGACTTTTAAATTGATACCAATTCTATGATCGTACTCGGATGTGGGAGTTACACTCAAATATTTACAGGTGCTTACGTATTCAGATATTAGATAGTGATCCATTATCAAATTAGGGTGCGGAAATATAGCGCCGATCGCTTTGAAACTTTCCATGAAGTTCCAGTTGTGGTCAAGGACAACGCTTATAATTTTCGGTGATAATCAGATTAACATTTTGTGAAATTTTTTTGTGTGTTTTTAGAGTCGACTACAATCCGAACATCACAACACAATCCACCGTGAGGGGACTCTGGACAAGTAATTAGAAAAAGGCTTTACTGAATATTCGAAAATACAAGGAAAAGGATTCTGTTGACCTCTAATCGGGCAAGAGGATGCAATATCACGAAGTATTGCCCAGGCTCGGAGTAAACATCTGCAGAAAGTTAGAATTCCGTGGTAGTGGTGTAGGGTATCGTGTGGTGGGCCCCATCCGACTATAATTTTTCAAGAATCGTGGCGTGGATTTATTAAAAATAATTTTCTCGAGTACCCCTCAGGGCGGTACTCGAGAAATATTATTATTTAAATAAAACAACGTCTTTAGCCTCGAAATCCTTTGAATAAAATTGTTAACATTTTTCACGATTGTGCCTTTGGAACTTTAAAAAAATATTCTCTTAAAAGCCCACGCTATAATTCCAAAAAAATCGTTGGAAATAATACACAGACACAATTTTCGAAACTATTAAATTCCATTGTCGTCACTTTAAATAAAGTGTCAAAAATATGACATTTAAATCTGTCATCTTGTTATGCCGAAAACAACAGCAACAAATCCATAATCCCTCAGCCTCCATTCATCGACGCTGCACTTGTTAAGGGGAATTAACAGACAAATTAAAGACATACCAGGAAATGCAGGGAAAATGGGGTACGAGCATTACAACAACATCACTAAAAACATATAGTGTTTGTTGTAACTCTTGTTAATTTTAATTACATGCACAACAACAACAAAACAAATAAGTTTGAAGCAACCTCATCATACAACAACAACAAACATGTGTTGCATATTGACACTTTTCAGAGTTGAGTGACAAGTCCAGTATTGCAGTGCAGCCATTCATGTCGCAGATCTCGATGCATGGTGGATGCATGTCACCCACCCAAGTCATTCAGTCAGCCGAACAGCCAACCAAACAACCAGTCATAAAATAATTATTTCTGTTTAAGAGCTGGCAGCACCAGCCATGAAATGGAAACTGGGCAAAAAATTGTCGCCTCGTTTTCTTCTTCTTCTTACAAATTCATATCAGAGATCAGACAAACTGTCTGTTTGTGGATATTTGGACCCATGTCATGTAAGAGCTTACTATTTGTGAACACCACACACGCACGCACACAAACCGGCATATACCGCTTAGATCTATTTTGAAAAAAAAAATAAAACAAATGTTTAAGATTTTTAATCTATTTTTTGTGGGATTAAAAACAAAAACTACGTAGAAAAAAATGTCAAAGAGTTAAATATGGAATTAATAGAAAAATATCAAATTTCCGGGAATGAACTTGAACAACAACTACAACATTAAGAATAAAATAAAAATCACTCTTGGTTTTTAAACACTCTTAATAGATATATCATGTTACAGCAGGTATGTAAAGTCCGTACGAAAAAAGCGTGGAGTGGATGTTTTAAAGAATATTTTTTTCAAGTCGTGGATTTCTTAAAGAATATTTTTTAAGGCGTGGATTTATTAAAGAATATTTTTTAATGCGTGGATTTATTAAAGAATATTTTTTTAAGGCTTGGATTTATTAAAGAATACTTTTTTAAGGCTTGTATTTCTTAAAGAATATTTTTTTTAAGGCTTGGATTTCTTAAAGAATATTTTTTCAAGGCTTGGATTTCTTAAAGAATATTTTTTTCAAGGCGTGGATTTTTTAAAGAATATTTTTTCAAGGCGTGGATTTTTTAAAGAATATTTTTTCAAGGCGTGGATTTTTTAAAGAATATTTTTTTCAAGGCGTGGATTTTTTAAAGAATATTTTTTTCAAGGCGTGGATTTTTTAAAGAATATTTTTTTCAAGGCGTGGATTTTTTAAAGAATATTTTTTTCAAGGCGTGGATTTTTTAAAGAATATTTTTTTCATGGCGTGGATTTTTTAAAGAATATTTTTTTCAAGGCGTGGATTTTTTAAAGAATATTTTTTTCAAGGCGTGGATTTTTTAAAGAATATTTTTTTCAAGGCGTGGATTTTTTAAAGAATATTTTTTTCAAGGCGTGGATTTTTTAAAGAATATTTTTTTCAAGGCGTGGATTTTTTAAAGAATATTTTTTTCAAGGCGTGGATTTTTTAAAGAATATTTTTTTCAAGGCGTGGATTTTTTAAAGAATATTTTTTTCAAGGCGCAGATTTTTTAAAGAATATTTTTTTCAAGGCGTGGATTTTTTAAAGAATATTTTTTTCAAGGCGTGGATTTTTTAAAGAATATTTTTTTCAAGGCGTGGATTTTTTAAAGAATATTTTTTCAAGGCGTGGATTTTTTAAAGAATATTTTTTCAAGGCATGGATTTTTTTAAAGAATATTTTTTCACGGCGTGGATTTTTTAAAGAATATTTTTTCAAGGCGTGGATTTTTTAAAGAATATTTTTTCAAGGCGTGGATTTTTTAAAGAATATTTTTTCAAGGCGTGGATTTTTTAAAGAATATTTTTTCAAGGCGTGGATTTTTTAAAGAATATTTTTTCAAGGCGTGGATTTTTTAAAGAATGGATTTTTTAAAGAATGGATTTTTCCCCAACCATTGTTTTCAAGGCGTGGATTTTCTAAAGAATATTGTGTTCAAGACGTGGATTTTCTAAAGAATATCTTTTCAAGGCGTAAATTTTTTAAAGAATATTTTTTCCAGCATCTATAAAAGCCGTGGATTTAAAAACAAGTAAGGAAATTAGTAAAGTCGGACTGGGTCGGACTGACAAATATCGTGCAAATCGAAAGTTATATAAGGACTTTGGTGGACCGTTTAAATAAAATCGGACGAAAATATATATGGGAGCTATATCTAAAACTGAAACAATTTTCACGAAATTTAGCATACATCATTATAGACTCAATTCAGTACGTTATGCCAAATTTCGTGCAAATCGAAAGATAAATGAGGACTTTGGTACACCATTTACCTTAAAACGGGTGAAAATATATATGGGAGCTATATCTAAATCTTAACCGATTTTCACGAAATTTAACACACATCATTCTAGACTCAATTCAGTACGTTATGTCAAATTTCGTGCAGATCTAAGTATATATAGGGACTTTGGTGCAATAATTACCTTAAATCGGGTGAAAATATTTATGGGAGCAATATCTTAATCTGAACCGATTTTTTCCAATTTCAATAGGTTTCGTCCTTGGGCCAAATAAATGAGCTGTGCTAAATTTCATTCAATTCGAATCAAAAATGCGACCTGTACTTTGTTTACAATTTAACATGGACAGACAGACGGACGGACATGCATAAATCGACGTAGAAAGTGATTCTATGCGTATTCTCAAAAGGAACCATGTGTCTATCTAGTTTCCCTTTTGCCTGTTACAAACATAGGCACAAGGACATAATACCCTGTGGGGTGAAGGATATAAGAAGGGGTTATATGGGAACTACACCTAAAGGGTGTATATATATATATATATATATATATATATATATACATGCATTATAGGGTCGGAAATGATTATTTCGATGAGTTACAAACGGAAGAACAAACTTAATATACCCACCATACTATGGTGGAGGGTATAGCAAAATTTCGTCGTCCAAAAATGGGTAAATATTTAAGAAATATTTGTAGGGACTAAACGAACGTGATTTTAAGCAAATATTTTCCAACGGACTAGAACCTCAATAAGCGTAGATTTTAAAATAGCATTTTCAATGGAACGAGTACTTAAAAAGCGTTGATTTTTAAAGAATATTTTTCAAAGGACCAACTCTTAGCAACCGGGAATTTTTAAGGAAGGGCCCAGACTTCAATAAGCGTGGATTTTGAAGGAATATTTTTAAAAGTAACCGGGGATTTTGTTTTTGCAAAATAATCAGGGTTAATCGCAGTTTGTTGTTTTTATAAAAAACAAATATTTATTTGTGGGGAATGTATGACATTGTCCGCCGAGGGGTAAGGCAGGGAATACTATATACTAGCAATACCAACAACAACGTTATGTGCATTCGTCACAAAGTGACAACACATAGCAGTGGGAACTGCTGCGGATCAGTGGCGTGCGATACATTCCCCACTAATAAATAGTTGTTTTTTATAAAAAGAACAAACTGGGATTAAGCCTGACTATTTTGCAAAAACAAAATACAAATGGTATCCCAAATAACCCGCCAACACTACTGTAACCGGGGATTTTTAGGGAATATTTTTAAAACGACCCAGACCTTAGTAAGCGGGGATTTTTAAGGAATATTTTTGAAGGGACCTAGATCTCAGTTAGCGTGGATTTTTAAAGAATATTTTACGAAGTACCAAGGCCTCAATAAGCCTAGATTTTTGGAGAATACTTTTGAATTTTTAAAGAATAGTTTTCAAAAGACTCAGACCCCAGTAAACGTGAACCATTAAAGAATATTTTCAAATCACCCAAACCTCAAAAAGCGTGGACTTTTAAATAATACTTTTCAAAGGACCCAGACTCTTAAAACATTGAATTTTTAAATATATATCCTGAATGAGCAAGACCCCAATAAGTGTGGATTTTTGTAGGATACTATGCAAAGGTACCAAGACCCGAATAACATTTTTTGGAAAATATTTTTTAAGGGAACAAGATTTTCAAAAATATTTTTATAGAACCCAGACCTCAATAAGCCTGAATTTTTATACCCTACACAACTATGTTGTCAGGGTATTATAGCTTTGTGCAGCCCCAAGAGTTTGTAACGCCGCGAAATATTGGTCCTAGACCCACCTTTAAGTATACCGACTAGCTGAGTCGATATAGACATGTGTGTCCGTCTGTCCATTATAATTTGTAAACACGATACAGGCCACAGTTATGGACCAATCTTCACGAAATTTTGCATGTAGAATGGGTTCTGGCCAATGAAGACCCCTATTGTTTTGGAAAAGATCGGTTAATATCTAGGGGATGAAATGGATCAAAAACTTTATTTTTGTCGGTTTTTCTGGTCGCTCCAGAAGCCGCAATTATGGCCAGAACATCGTGAAATTTTATAAGGAGAAGGAGATCGGGGGAAATATTAAGCATGCATGTTTTGATAAAGATCGGACAATATTTATCGGGTCAAATGGACCCCGACTTTTGTGTGAAAATGACAAAATTTTTATTCTATGGCGTATACATTTACCCCTGAAGGACATATACCCAGGAAGTTGATATAATATCCAAGAGGAGTGGTTGACCTTTAAATTAAAACCAATTATATTGTTGTATGTGCTCGGATGTGGGAGTTACACCTAAATATTTACAGGTATCTCCGTATTCGTATATTATTTAGTAACCCATTATCACTCTGGAGAGCGGAACTATAGCGCTGATCGCTTTGAAATGTTCCATGAGGTTCCAGTTATGGTCAAGGACAACGCTTATAATTTTCGGTAATGATCAGATAATAATTTTGGAATGAAGTGGACCGAAAACCTTATTTTTCGTATTATTTTCGAGTCGTTCTATAGACCTCAAATGAAAGCCGAACATCATAACATAACCCACGGTGAAGTGAATCTGGACAATAGCTGTACTGAATACTCGTAATATTCGGAAAATATGTCAGTGTGAGGAAGAGGTGCTGTTTACCTCTAATCGGGCAAGAGGGTGCAAATATCACGAAATATTGCCCAGCCTCAGAATAAACATCCGCAGAAAATTTGAATTCCGTGGTAGTTGTGTAGGGTATCGTATGGTCGGCCCCGTCCGACTATACTGCTCCGCTCACTGGTTAATTATATATTATATATCCCAATAAGTGTGGATTTTTGTACGATGCTATGCAAAGGTACGCCGCGAAATATTGGTCCTAGACCCACCTTTAAGTATACCGATCGTCATATCTCGACTAGCTAAGTCGATCTAGACATGTGTGTCCGTCCGTCTGTCCGTCTGTCCATTACAATTTGTAAACACGATACAGGCCACAGCTATGGAAAAATCTTCACGAAATTTTGCATGTAGGATGGGTTCTGGCTAATGAAGACCCCTATTGTTTCTGCTAAAGATCGGTTAATATTTAGGGGATGATGACAAAATTTGTATTCTATGCCGTATATATTTTCTCCTGAAGAACATAGAGCCATAAAGTTGGTAGTATAACCAAGAGGAGTGATTGGCCTTTAAATTGATACCAAATATATTGTCGTATGTGCTCGGATGTAGGCGTTACCCATAAATATTTACATGTGCTTACGTATTCATATGTTATTTAGTAACCCTTTATCACATTAAAGGGTGGAAATATAGCGCTGATTGCTTATAAATTTTCTATGAGGTTCCAGTTATGGTCAAGGACAAAGCCTATAACTTCTTGATTTTTGGAAAATATTGTTTAAAGAACCATGACCCCAATAAGCGTGAATTTTTAAACAATAATTTCTAAAGTACCAAGATCCCAATATGCCTTGATTTTTATGAATACTTTTTAAAAGTCAAAAATGCTTCCGTCAATTGTTATGAATATATTTTCAAGGGACACCAACAGGCGTCAAGAATATTTTTTCAAAATGTTAACATTAGCGTGGATTTAAAAAATATTTTTTTCGAGTATCAAAAAGATAATAAGCCTTGATTTTCAAGCACCGCCCGGACGAAAACACTGGCATTTTTCAAAAAAATATTTTTTAGCATGTGGTGTTTCTTTTGTTTCTTAATTCGCTTTTATCAATTGTTTTCTCATCAATTTTTTTTATAGATTTTTGTGCTGACCTCCTCTTCAATGCAATTTTCTCCTCACCCATTTTGACAATTGTAACAATTTTATAGTTTGCTGCTATCCTGCTTCCCTGTCGTTGTTGTTGTTATTGACAGCAACTGTCAATCATTTTTATATCATGTTGCACAGATGCATCAGGGCAGCTACCAATTGAGTTTTATTTTTTTTTCATTTCTACCCAATTGGTGTTTTTGTTTTTCATCCGATATCATTTCTGCTGCACTGCAGGATGATGCTGATGATGGACAACAAAAAGTGGCATGTTGTCGTTGAAGGATTAAAGGGGGAGGAGGACGACAATGTATGAAACATTACAATCACAGTAATTTGAATTCAATATTTTTTGTTTATTCGTATCGGAGGAAGGGTTGTGGAGGGTGTGAGCATCACAAAAAATTATGTAGAGCATCTCCTATTTTGGTGCAAAAAAGAGTAGGAGAATTTCCAATACATATTTTAATTGTTATTTAATTGAATCGAATGAAAGTAGCATGAAAAACCAAATTGAAACAGATGTTGGGTGGTGAATTGAAAATGAGAACATTTTTTTTTTGTAAATTCGAAATTATGAGGTTGGCAGCTGACATGGGAGAATGGGAATTTATTATCATAACTGTAAACCCTTGATATGTACATTGGCCCTTCAAAATATAAATAAATCCACGCCTTGTGGAGGTCCTTGAAAAATATTCTTTAATAAATCCACGCCTTGTGGAGGTCCTTGAAAAATATTCTTTAAGAAATCCATGCCTTGTGGAGGTCCTTGAAAAATATTCTTTAATAAATCCACGCCTTGTGGAGGTCCTTGAAAAATATTCGTTAATAAATCCACGGCTTGTGGAGGTCCTTTAAAAATCTTATTCAATAAATCCACGCCTTGTGGAGGTCCTTGAAAAATATTCTTTAATAAATCCACGCCTTGTGGAGGTCCTTGAAAAATATTCTTTAATAAATCCACGCCTTGTGGAGGTCCTTGAAAAATATTCTTTAATAAATCCACGCCTTGTGGAGGTCCTTGAAAAATATTCTTTAATAAATCCACGCCTTGTGGAGGTCCTTGAAAAATATTCTTTAATAAATCCACGCCTTGTGGAGGTCCTTGAAAAATATTCTTTAATAAATCCACGCCTTGTGGAGGTCCTTGAAAAATATTCTTTAATAAATCCACGCCTTGTGGAGGTCCTTGAAAAACTATTCTTTAACAAATCCACGCCTTGTGGAGGTCCTTGAAAAACTATTCTTTAACAAATCCACGCCTTGTGGAGGTCCTTGAAAAACTATTCTTTAACAAATCCACGCCTTGTGGAGGTCCTTAAAAAATATTCTTTAATAAATCCACGCCTTGTGGAGGTCCTTGAAAAATATTCTTTAATAAATCCACGCCTTGTGGAGGTCCTTGAAAAATATTCTTTAATAAATCCACGCCTTGTGGAGGTCCTTGAAAAATATTTTTTAATAAATCCACGCCTTGTGGAGGTCCTTGAAAAATATTCTTTAATAAATCCACGCCTTGTGGAGGTCCTTGAAAAATATTCTTTAATAAATCCACGCCTTGTGGAGGTCCTTGAAAAATATTCTTTAATAAATCCACGCCTTGTGGAGGTCCTTGGCCCTTTGAAAAATATTCTTTAAAAATCTATGCTTTTGGATCTGATGGAACTTGAAAAATATTATTTAAAAATCCACGCTTATTGAGGTCTTGGTCCTTTGAAAAATATTCTTTAAAAATCCACGCTTATTGAGGTCGTGGTCCTTTGAAAAATATTCCTTACAAATCCCCGCTTATTGAGGTCCTGGTCCTTTGAAAAATATTCTTTGAAAATCCACGCTTATTGCTCGCCTCGTCCTTAAAAATTCGAACCTAGCGTTGGGATTGTCCTTTGGTTATTAATTTATTTTTACACCTTTTTTATTTCGAATATAAATCAATATCCATCTTCCACCCTCCCTTCTGTGTGTACAATTACCTTCATAATCCGATGCGTATGCCGTTTGTCATTGATCCCCCCTGATAGGCTAATTCGGCACACATGCAATTAACTTGACTGGCAAACATCACTGTCATACATTTTGGTGGCTATTGTTGGCCTTACATTTCCGTTCGATCACACATTGTACCTAAATTGTTCTCCGTATTTTTTGTCAAATACATTTTTGACAGTAATGCCAATTATAGACACTTTTTGCACACATTTGTATTTGTTGTTGTCTCAAAGAGACCAAGTCATTCATTCGGTCGGTCAGAAAAGTAAATCTCATTGTTGGTCATTGGAACATTTGGCAGTTGTTATTTTCTCCTCTGTCATGTCGCCCTCGAACCCTTATTGACATTTTTTTTTAAAATAAACGTTCTGCACAAAAATTGTGCAAATAGGTGACGTCGAAGTGGCGGGAGGGGGTACAGGAATAACAAAAACCAACCGCTGTCAATGTCAGTTAAGGATTTCAATTTAGGGTTTTTTGTCCTTTACGTTACGATTATTGGCTACCGGATTTTGTTTTGACTTCGTTTTCATTTTTTCATTAAATGAAATGACAATAGTAGAAAATACCCAGAAATGTGTCAGTTACTGGACACAGTTTTCCGGTTATTTGAAGGCTTTAAATATTGCAATGGTCTTACAATTGATTGGTCATTTTGTTAGAGTGACCATAAAAACCGCAATCAAGGATCTACAATAATTTTCCAAGACGTGGATTTATTAAAAAATATTTTTCAAGGACCTCGACAAGGCGTGGATTTATTAAAAAATATTTTTCAAGGACCTCCACAAGGCGTGGATTTATTAAAGAATATTTTTTCAAGCCTCTATACAAGGCGTGGATTTATTAAAAAATATTTTTCAAGGACCATTACAGGGCGTGGATTTATTAAAAAATATTTTTCAAGGACCATTACAGGGCGTGGATTTATTAAAAAATATTTTTCAAGGGCCAACTGAGGCGTGGATTGATTAAAGAATATTTTTCAAGGGCCAACAAAGGCGTGGATTGATTAAAGAATATTTTTCAAGAGCCAACTGAGGCGTGGACTGATTAAAGAATATTTTTCAAGGACCTCCACAAGGCGTGGATTTATTAAGGAATATTTTTTCAAGGGTCCGTCCATACAAGGCGTGGATTTATTAAAGAATATTTTTTCAAGGGTCCGTCCATACAAGGCGTGGATTTATTAAAGAATATTTTTTCAAGGGTCCGTCCATACAAGGCGTGGATTTATTAAAGAATATTTTTTCAAGGGTCCGTCCATACAAGGCGTGGATTTATTAAAGAATATTTTTTCAAGGGTCCGTCCATACAAGGCGTGGATTTATTAAAGAATATTTTTTCAAGGGTCCGTCCATACAAGGCGTGGATTTATTAAAGAATATTTTTTCAAGGGTCCGTCCATACAAGGCGTGGATTTATTAAAGAATATTTTTTCAAGGGTCCGTCCATACAAGGCGTGGATTTATTAAAGAATATTTTTTCAAGGGTCCGTCCATACAAGGCGTGGATTTATTAAAGAATATTTTTTCAAGGGTCCGTCCATACAAGGCGTGGATTTATTAAAGAATATTTTTTCAAGGGTCCGTCCATACAAGGCGTGGATTTATTAAAGAATATTTTTTCAAGGGTCCGTCCATACAAGGCGTGGATTTATTAAAGAATATTTTTTCAAGGGTCCGTCCATACAAGGCGTGGATTTATTAAAGAATATTTTTTCAAGGGTCCGTCCATACAAGGCGTGGATTTATTAAAGAGTATTTTTTCAAATGGTCCGTCCATACAAGGCGTGGATTTATTAAAGAATATTTTTTCAAGGGTCCGTCCATACAAGGCGTGGATTTATTAAAGAATATTTTTTCAAGGGTCCGTCCATACAAGGCGTGGATTTATTAAAGAATATTTTTTTCAAGCCTCCCAAAATAAAAATATGCATTTGTCCTTGTAGTCCTTTGAAATGACTTTAATATTTATGACTCCAAAAATGTCATTTATATTGCTATTCATTGAAATTGGCATTGCCATTACCCAGACGTGTATAATGTCCTTATTATGTGTCAATGCGTGTGTATGTGTACCTAGGTGTGTGTGTGTGTGTGTTTGTCTATAGGTCACAAATCAAGTGTGTCAAATTTTTGTTCCATTTAACAAGATGTCTCGCAAATGCGTTGCCATATAACACATGTTTTGTGTATGACATTGTTAGGGTACAGATCTCATCTCACCCTCACCTATCCCCAGCACAGGATAATATATCACAGCCACCTCTCTGTGAGGATGGCTGTGTACCAGTTGTGCTATCTACACACTCACACACACACACACACAGTAAATCAATTTTAATTAAATCTATTTAATGTCAAATTGTTTGTATAATACCTGCAAGTTACACATGATCTATTTCTAGGCATTGTTTGGTATTTGGGTTGGCATGTTTTACTATACAATGAGATATATATATATATTTTTTTTGTTCTGACAAAGGACAATTACACTGGGAGAAATTGGGGGTTAATTTTTTTTTACCAAAAAAAAAAATGTGTTTAATACCAATTTTAGGCTTATCTCCTAGATCTGAAACCTCCTTAAAAAAATATTTTGCAAAATTTCCCTTTTCCCAAATTTTCCTACCAATTTTTTTTCTCTCAGTGTCTTCCACCTTTTCCGATGCCTTGTTAACAACCAAGCAAAAAAAAAGTGTTATAGTGATATGTCTGTCGTATTTCTACTACTATGGCAAATTCAATTTATGTCCTTGTACTATAGTTTTGTTGTTGTTGTTGTTGTTGTTGCTGTTATTGCCGTTACTTCTTATTTCTAATTTGATACGAAAATTTATTGGCTTGTATTGAATTTCTGGCCAATTTTCTTCAATCACCAACACATCGGCACAGACACACACACACACTTTATTGGTTGTCACTGGCTATGTGACGAATGTTGTTGTTGCTATTGTTGTGTATCCTTTTTTCTTTTGGTTTGTTGTTGCTAGTCATGGCTGGTTACGGCAAGGTGAAAGAATATAACCAAAAATCGTTATAATTGATTCTTCTTTTACGTTAGTGTAGGGGGTTAGTGTAGGGGGTGTGGAAGAGGATGGTAGGATTTTCCGAGACTGACATTTAATCTATGACAAAACTAGGAATAATGCTTTCCATTTAGGCCGATAGAAAGTATGATTATAGTTGCTTGGATAAATTTTTTTAAATAATAATATTTAAAATACTTTAACAAAAATCTATGCCTGCATTTAAAAATTCCACGCCTTATATAGCCCACGAAAAAAAATATTTCAGAACTCCACGCCTTATATAGCACACGGAAAAAATAGTTAACAAATCTACGCCGTAGATTGGCATTGAAAAAAATTATTTAAAAAAATATCTAAAACTTATATAAAACGAAACAAGTGAAAAAGCGTTAAGTTCGGCCAGGCCGAACTTTGGATACCTACCACCATATATATATACTGGCAGGAGCTTGAAATGAAAATATAGTGAAAATACCAAAAAGTGGACCTATACCAACTTTTCTACATACTCATTACATAAACCATAATACAAATTTCAGAAATTTTTAATGGATAATTATACCCTCAGACGGGTGTACACACTTGAAAATGTGCCTCATGGAAATATTGGTTTTAGACCCCATGTATCTTTGGTCCAAGTGTGTTTCAGAAAATTTTGATTTCATCCAAACTTTGTCCATCTATTATTTCTTCCAAACTTAGTTCATGTTCGAAGATGAGGAATATGGGTCCACTTCTACTGGTACCTCCCACTCAGGGGCTAGGCCTAAATGCAGATTATAGTTTATATATAGTTCATTATGGAACCTTACGTTCTAGCTTTTTATCTCGATATCCTCCGCAGGCGAAATGATTACAACAGAGTCTTAGAAACAAACCCAAACACCGAACAAATCATATAACTATTTTAATATAAAAAGGGGGTTATATGGGGACGACCCCAAAAACGGGGCGAATATTAAAAATTTCTGGTAGGGAGATTTGCTACCATATACGACTACAAAATACCAAATTGCAGCGAATTCGGTTGAAAAACGCGCTCAAGAACCCCAAAATACCGAAAGTTGCGGGTACACTTATGTGGGGGCTATCCGAAAAATGGACCTATGTTTATAATTTTTTGTGGAGAGATTTGGTACCTATTAAGAACTCAAAATACTAAATTACAGTCAATTCTATTGAAAAACGCGTTCAAAACCCCAAAAAAAAAAACTGAAAATTAAGAGGTGTAGTTATATGGGGGAAAAGTGGACCTATATTTATAATTTCTTGTGGAGACATTTAGTACCCAATAAGAACCCTATGTACCAAATTTCAGCGTATTCGGTTGAAAAACGAGCTCAAGAACTCCAAAATACCGAAAAATGGGGAGTACTGTTATATGGGAGCTATGTCTAAACGTGGACCGATATATCCCATCTTCGAACTTGACCTGCCTGCAGATTAAAGACAAACGTATGCACAATTTCAGCACCTTATCTCAATTCCTTCACAAGATAGCGCGATTACAACAGACTGACGGACGGACATGGCTATATCGTCTTAGAATTTTACCCTGATCAAGAATATATATACTTAATAGGGTCGGAAATGAATATTTCGATGAGTTACAAATGGAATGACAAAATTAATATACCTTCCATACTATGGTGGAGGGTATGAAAAAATATTTAAATCAGTAAGGAAAGCAGTAAAGTCGGACTGGGCCGACTATATGATACCCTTCACCACTTTGGGTATATGGTACATATGTCTCCCCTCCGTCTTTGGAGACCCCTTTACCTTAAATCGGACGAAAATATATATATGGGAGCTATATATAAATCTGACCCAATTTTCTCGAAACTTGGCACACGTCATTCTTGACCTAATTCAGTGATTTATGCCAAATTTCGTGCAAATCGAATGATATATAGGGACTTTGGTACACCATTTACCTTAAATCGGACGAAAATATATCTGGGAACTATATGCAAATCTGAACCGATTTTCAGGAAACTTGACACACATCATTCTAGACCTATTTCATTACGCTGTGCCAAATTTCGTGCAAATCGAAGTATATATAGAGACATTGGTGCAACATTTACCTTAAATCGGACGAAAATATATATGGGAGCTATATCTAAATCTCAACCGATTTTCTCAAAACTTGGCACACATCATTCTAAACCAAATTCATTACGCTATGCGAAATTTCGTGCAAATCGAAATATATTTAGGGACTATGGTACACCATTTACCTTAAATCGGACGAAAATATATATGGGAGCAATATGCAAATCTGAACCGATTTTCAGGAAACTTGACACACATCATTTTAGAACAAATTCAGTACGCTATGCCAAATTTCGTGCAAATCGAAGTATATATAGAGACCTTGGTGCAACATTTACCTTAAATCGGACGAAAATATATATGGGAGCTATATGCAAATCTGAACCGATTTTCAGGAAACTTGACACACATCATTCTAGACCTATTTCATTACGCTGTGCCAAATTTCGTGCAAATCGAAAGATATTTAGGGACTTTGGTGCACCATTTACATTAAATCGGACGAAAATATATATGGGAGCAAAATCCAAATCTGAACCGATTTTCAGGAAACTTGACACACATCATTCTAGACCTATTTCATTACGCTGTGCCAAATTTCGTGCAAATCCAAAGATATAAAGGGACCCTTTACATTAAATCGGATGAAAATATATATGGGAGCTATATCTAAATCAGAACCGATTTTCCCAATATCAATAGAGTTCGTCCTTGGGCCGAATAAGTGACCTGTGCCAAATTTCATCTAATTCGGATTATAAATGCGACCTGTACTGTGTTTACAATTTAACATCGACAGACAGACTGTCGAACGGACGGACGGACATGCATAAATCGACTCAGAAAGTGATTCTATGCATATTCTTAAAAGGAACCATGTGTCTATCTCGTTTCTTTTTGCCTGTTACAAACATATGCACAAAGACACAATATCCTTTACCACAGTGTGGTGAAGGGTCTAAAAATCTACACCTTATATGAAAAAGAAAAAAAATATTTAAAAAATCCCTCTATAATGCTTCCAAAAATGTTCTGTCCTTAGAAGTTTGAAGCACGTGTCTCCTTCCCATTAAAAGGCATCTGAAAAATATTGCGGAAGCGTGTTGTTAATGTCCCACTAATTTCCCAACAATTATGTCAGACAAAATTGTTGTTCGAAAAATTTTCGCCAATAATGCAATTTTTGCAATGAACATATGTTTGTGTGTGTGTGTTCAACATTTTAGTCTGTGTGTTGGGTAATTGTTTCAAATGTCGTTAATCATTTTGAAGAACATCGATTTGTCAACAAAAACAACAACAAATCGACAAACCGACGAAAAAAATGTTTGATTCGACAAAAATGTTTTTGTCGATGAAGCGATGAAAAACACTTTACTATGTGCAGACAGAAGTACGGGAGGACTGTCCGGACAGATATATAGACGAGATAGAGGCTGGCTACGCCGGACTGATTGGAATGTATGAAAACATGCGTAAATTGTCAGACTGGCAGCTAGGCAGGCAACGAGTCAGTCAACCAGCAATTCAGCCATTCAATGGATAAATCAACAACAGCAAAAAACCTGAAACATTTGCTAACACACACACACACTCACAGTCATTGAAAAATCACATGAAAATTAATTGTTTAAATGACAATAAATAGTTTTTCGGCAAAACATCAATATTGACGGGTGAAGAGGGCCTACAAAGGTGCACAATTTTTAATTTTTTCTAAGGCCTACATAAGGCGTGGATTTTTTAAATAATTATCCTACATGATAAATATTTTTTTCTAAGGCCTACATAAGGCGTGGATTTTTTAAATAATTTTTTCTAAGGCCTACATAAGGCGTGGATTTTTTAAATAATTTTTTCTAAGGCCTACATAAGGCGTGGATTTTTTAAATAATTTTTTCTAAGGCCTACATAAGGCGTGGATTTTTTAAATAATTTTTTCTAATATAAAATTTTTTCTAAGGCCTACATAAGGCGTGGATTTTTTAAATAATTTTTTCTAAGGCCTACATAAGGCGTGGATTTTTTAAATAATTTTTTCTAAGGCCTACATAAGGCGTGGATTTTTTAAATAATTTTTTCTAAGGCCTACATAAGGCGTGGATTTTTTAAATAATTTTTTCTAAGGCCTACATAAGGCGTGGATTTTTTAAATAATTTTTTCATAATTTTTTCTAAGGCCTACATAAGGCGTGGATTTTTTAAATAATTTTTTCTAAGGCCTACATAAGGCGTGGATTTTTTAAATAATTTTTTCTAAGGCCTACATAAGGCGTGGATTTTTTAAATAATTTTTTCTAAGGCCTACATAAGGCGTGGATTTTTTAAATAATTTTTTCTAAGCCCTACATAAGGCGTGGATTTTTTAAATAATTTTTTCTAAGGTCTACATAAGGCGTGGATTTTTTAAATAATTTTTTCTAAGGCCTACATAAGGCGTGGATTTTTTAAATAATTTTTTCATAATTTTTTCTAAGGCCTACATAAGGCGTGGATTTTTTAAATAATTTTTTCTAAGGCCTACATAAGGCGTGGATTTTTTAAATATTTTTTTCTAAGGCCTACATAAGGCGTGGATTTTTTAAATAATTTTTTCATAATTTTTTCTAAGGCCTACATAAGGCGTGGATTTTTTAAATAATTTTTTCATAATTTTTTCTAAGGCCTACATAAGGCGTGGATTTTTTAAATAATTTTTTCATAATTTTTTCTAAGGCCTACATAAGGCGTGGATTTTTTAAATAATTTTTTCTAAGGCCTACATAAGGCGTGGATTTTTTAAATAATTTTTTCTAAGGCCTACATAAGGCGTGGATTTTTTAAATAATTTTTTCTAAGGCCTACATAAGGCGTGGATTTTTTAAATAATTTTTTCTAAGGCCTACATAAGGCGTGGATTATCTAAATAATGTTTTCTAAGGCCTACATAAGGCGTGTATTTTTTAAATAATTTTTTCCGTGGCCTACATAAGGCGTGTATTTTTTAAATAATTTTTTATAAGGCCTACATAAGGCGTGGATTTTTTAAATAATTTTTTCTAAGGCCTACATAAGGCGTGGATTTTTTAAATAATTTTTTCTAAGGCCTACATAAGGCGTGGATTTTTTAAATAATTTTTTCTAATTTTTTCTAAGGCGTACAAATAATTTTTTTCTAAGGCCTAGGCGTGGATTTTTTAAATAATTTTTTTACATAAGGCGTGGATTTTTTAAATAATTTTTTCTAAGGCCTACATAAGGCGTGGATTTTTTAAATAATTTTTTCTAAGGCCTACATAAGGCGTGGATTTTTTAAATATTTTTTTCTAAGGCCTACATAAGGCGTGATTTTTTAAAGGATTTTTTTCTAAGGCCTATTTTTTAAATAATTTTTTTCTAAGGCGTAGATTTTTTAAATAATTTTTTTCTAAGGCGTAGATTTTTTAAATAATTTTTTTCTAAGGCGTAGATTTTTTAAATAATTTTTTTCTAAGGCGTAGATTTTTTAAATAATTTTTTTCTAAGGCCTACATAAGGCGTAGATTTTTTAAATAATTTTTTTCTAAGGCGTAGATTTTTTAAATAATTTTTTTCTAAGGCCTACATAAGGCGTAGATTTTTTAAATAATTTTTTTCTAAGGCGTAGATTTTTTAAATAATTTTTTTCTAAGGCCTACATAAGGCGTAGATTTTTTAAATAATTTTTTCTAAGGCCTTATATAGAGCCTGAAAAATATTCTTTAATAAATCCACGCCTTGTATGGACGGACCCTTGAAAAAAATATTCTTTAATAAATCCACGCCTTGTATGGACGGACCCTTGAAAAAAATATTCTTTAATAAATCCACGCCTTGTATGGACGGACCCTTGAAAAAATATTCTTTAATAAATCCACGCCTTGTATGGACGGACCCTTGAAAAAAATATTCTTTAATAAATCCACGCCTTGTATGGACGGACCCTTGAAAAAATATTCTTTAATAAATCCACGCCTTGTGGATTCTTTAATAAATCCACGCCTCAGTTGGCCCCTGAAAAATATTCTTTAATAAATCCACGCCTCCCTCAGTTGGCCCTTGAAAAATATTCTTTAATAAATCCACGCCTCAGTTGGCCCTGGAAAAATATTCTTTAATAAATCCCTAATTTGATTCCGGTCATAGGAGCGTTGGTTGTGTGCGAGTGCACCACCAACAACAGCTGATTTTATTGGGAAAAATTGACAACCATCCCGCCAGAGGGATGATTTGATGGCCGGTCGATCAGCTTCATTCCCTCCCTGCAATGATGGTGCTAACAAAATTAGAATTTGTTTTTGTTTCTGCTTTTTCATTTTAGGGGAATATCCATAAATTTATGAGGCTACCCCACCACGACAAAGCGGATTGTGTTAAAATCGCATTAATTAGCTATGTATCAATGTGATTTCCGTTGGTGCCGACCAAGGGACATCAGCGATTGAATATTTCATAAATGTGAAAATTTTTATTGTTTTGCTTTGTTTTCCATTTGGGACGATTGCATGACAAATTTCCATTTTATTTAGAATGCAGGTTTTGTCGATATTGCTTGCCTACGGAGGAGGAGAATTTTTGAAATAGTGGAAGTTTTGGAACATCTGTTTTGGGTGACGAATCAATTTAACGCCTGTGTTATTCAAACAAAAAAAATATATTATTTTTTTGTAATGTCACGTGCTTAGATTTGTGTTCTGGGCTTTGATGTAACATGATTTGAGAGGAGAGGATTTTGTAATGATATCCTGATTTGGTGGGTTTTTTTGGAAGCTATTAGTTCTGCATGCTTTTTTTTAGCTATTTTTCCCATTTATTTCCTATTAAGAAGTCCTAGATTTTTTAAGAATATTTTTCCAAGGCCTATATAAGGCGTAGATTTTTCAAATAATATTTTTCCAAGGCCTATATAAGGCGTGGATTTTTTAAAGAATATTTTTCCAAGGCCTATATAAGGCGTAGATTTTTTAAAGAATATTTTTCCAAGGCCTATATATTTTTCAAAGGCCTATATAAGGCGTAGATTTTTTAAAGAATATTTTTCCAAGGCCTATATAAGGCGTAGATTTTTTAAAGAATATTTTTCCAAGGCCTATATAAGGCGTAGATTTTTCAAATAATATTTTTCCAAGGCCTATATAAGGCGTAGATTTTTTAAAGAATATTTTTCCAAGGCCTATATAAGGCGTAGATTTTTTAAAGAATATATTTCCAAGGCCTATCTAAGGCGTGGATTTTTTAAAGAATATTTTTCCAAGGCCTATTGTCTATGCAAGAAAACGCTAAGTGGGCAGCACTTGCATAGCCGTCGTCCACTCCTCATCATAGCGGCGATAAACTTGAGTATGCCGGCTTAGTTTAATATTTTTCTAATTCTTGCTCTCTCTTCCATTCTTGCCCAGTATTTTTGTAAGGTCAAAACCGGTATTTGGCAAATGGTTGAACACGGTCGCAAAACCATCTGCATTGTTAAAACTGAGCGACACCATAACTAAAGTGCAAGAAGAGCAGAAGTTAAAGTTTTTTTGTATACTTAAATTATCTGATTGAAGTAATTAATAAACTTGTCTCCTTTGGAGTTTCAATCAATATTAAGTGTATTATTGTGGAGCATTGGTTGCCTCAAAAGGCAGTAACAAAAGCAGGTACGAGCGAGGGTATTGATAATCGACCAGGAAGGTGCAGGCAAATCAGGTTGACCAGGGACTCGATATCCGTGGTGGTCAGCCTTAGTGAGCTGGGTGAGTGGCCCCAACACCTATATAAGGCGTAGATTTTTTATAGGCATAAACATAAATTATTTCTATTTAAAAAAACATTAAATTTATTCCATATACAATTTTCTTTTATTAAAGAAAATATCCATCAATTATTTTTATTTTTCTAATTGAAATTGTTGTGTTTTTCTCCTACATTCTTAATTCAATTATTATTTGAAAATATTTTCCTTTGTCGTACTTTTTTATATAGTTTTCGGTATTGCTTCCTTCGTTTTCTATTGTCATCTTATTGCCTGTGTCATAACAAATGCTAGCCAGCCAGCTATTTTCATATTACAACATATTCTAATTCAATTTTCTCATTTTAATTAAAACAAACATAAATGTAAAATAATAAAATAAAGTAAAAAATGAATGAATGAATTACTTACTTACCCCCAACAGAGAAAATTACATAAAAGAATACCTAGAAGAAAGGAAAAACATAAAAAGAAATACAATAAATTGTAATGTAAATATGAATAAAAGAAAACGAAGTCACTTCCATATTTATTTTCGTCCGATTTAAGGTAAATGGTACACCAAAGTCCCTATATATCTTTCGATTTGCACGAAATTTGGCACAGCATAATGAATTAGGTCTAGGATGATGTGTGTTAAGTTTCGTGAAAATCGGTTCAGATTTAGATATAGCTCTCATATATATGTTCGTCCGATTTAATGTAAATGGGGCACCAAAGTCCCTATATATCCTTCGATTTGCACGAAATTTGGCATAAAGTACTGAATTAGGTCCAGAATGATATGTGCTAAGTTTCGTGAAAATCGGTTCAGATTTAGATATAGCTCCCATATATAGTTTCGCCCGATTTAAGGTAAATGATGCACCAATGTCCCTGAAAATCATTCAATTTGCACGAATTTTGGCATAGCGTACTGAATTGATTATAGAATGATGAATGGTGAGTTTCGTGAAAATCGGTTCAGATTTGGATATAGCTCCCATATATAGTTTCGCCCGATTTTATGTAAATGGTGCGCCAAAGTCCCTGGAAACCTTTTTATTTGCACGAATTTTGGCATAGCGTACTGAAATTAGTCTAGAATGATGTATGTAAAGTTTCATGAAAATCGGTTCAGATTTAGATTCGACCGATTTAATGTAAATGGTTCACCAAATTCCCTTTATATCTTTCGATTTCCACGAAATGTTGCATAGCGTAATGAATTAGGTCTAGAATGATGTGTGTTAAGTTTCCTGAAAATCGGTCTAGATTTAGATATAGCCAATATATTTTCGTCCGATTTTAAGTAAATGATGCACCAAACTCTTCGTATTTTTTCAAAATAGAATAGAATGACGTAGTTGCTTGTGGAAGTACAGATGTAGCCCATATATATTTCGAACCGACATCGTGTTCCAAGTATTCAACGGGTGCACGATTGATATTTGCTTTAAATCGATGTACATAATTTTATCCCATTGTAACAATGAACGGCATGTTTATGGATTGATCTAAGGCGATTCGCCTTAAGATAAAGGTCACATATTTTAATTCACCCAATTTCATGTTGATGGCCCTTCTGTTAGGATGCATATTTTAAATATACTCATAGTGATGAAGGGTATCATATAGTCGGCCCGTCCGACTTTTGAACTTTCCTTACTGGTTTTTAAATATTTTTCTACGGCTTATATAAGGCGAGTATTTTTGAAATAATATTATATGAAGAACTTGTCTAAATTTTTTGTTTATAATTATATCTTAAATTATTGATAAATTCTTACCTTTTAATCAGGCTCAATCCATACTTGATGTTCAAAATATATTTTGAAACAATCACTTATTAACATCTTTTTATTATTATTTAAATTACAAAAACACAAGAACGCACCTATTATTATATTCTTAACACCCTTGCTTGAAGATTTACATTTCATTGACTTTTACCCACGAATAAACATGATTAGCAACACTTGTATACATACACTCACACACAAACACACGCGTTAACCGAGGCTCCCACATATGATTAGAACAATTACAACAACAAATCAATGCTCTGAAAAAGGCAAGTCTAATTATGATCTCCCTTCGCAAATGTTGTCTTTCTTGTGATGAGACTTCTTCTTCTCTCACTGATTCGAACTTGCCAATCTCTCTCTTTGTGCTTGCAAAATGACCACACACGATTATGCCTGATTTACTCCAAACACTTGACGACGCTACACGACACAAGCTTTTAGTTCATTTTTGTTTTATTAACCATTAAAATTTCAAGAAGTATTTATCACAAAACTTTAATTTTAATAATTTGTAATAATATTAATCAATTATATTATTTAATTAATTACTTAATATTACCATTAAATTGTAATTTAATATGCATATATGTGGAGCCACACGACAAGCATACGCACTATTCTTAAGGCCAACGAAAACTAACTTCCAAGTCAAAGAAGAAATGCAAATAGAGCAACAGGTATTGTTGTTATTGTTTTTGGTTGGGTTTACTGAGAAAAAATAATGGGAGAGTGGGAGACTTTTTGTCTTTGGGGAGTAGAAGGAGAATTTAATTGTGTTACCCTTTGTAATTGCAATGCAATCAGGTGATTTTGCAAGGGCATTTAATGGACGCAGAGAAAATGGGGTGTCTCTTTAGTGAGGGAAATGGGGAGAAAAACAAGGTTTAATTGTTTAATAATAGAGCTTATATGGACCCTTTAAAATATTTTTAATAAATCCACGCCTTGTATAGATCCTTGGGAGCCTTGAAAAAATTTGTTTAATAAATCCACGCCTTGTATAAATCCTTGGGAGCCTGGAAAAAATTTGTTTAATAAATCCACGCCTTGTATAGATCCTTGGGAGCCTTGAAAAAATTTGTTTAATAAATCCACGCCTTGTATAGATCCTTGGGAGCCTTGAAAAAATTTGTTTAATAAATCCACGCCTTATATAGATCCTTGGGAGCCTTGAAAACATTTGTTTAATAAATCCACGCCTTGTATAGATCCTTGGGAGCCTTGAAAAATTTTGTTTAATAAATCCACGCCTTGTATAGATCCTTGGGGGCCTTGAAAAAATGTGTTTAATAAATTCACGCCTTGTATAGATCCTTGGGGGCCTTGAAAAAATGTTTTTAATAAATCCACGCCTTTTATAGATCCTTGGGAGCTTTGAAAAAATTTGTTTAATAAATCCACGCCTTGTATAGATCCTTGGGAGCCTTGAAAAAATTTGTTTAATAAATCCACGCCTTGTATAGATCCTTGGGAGCCTTGAAAAAAATTGTTTAATAAATCTACGCCTTGTATAGATCCTTGGGAGCCTTGAAAAAATTTGTTTAATAAATCCGCGCCTTGTATAGATCCTTGGGAGCCTTGAAAAACTTTGTTTAATAAATCCACGCCTTGTATAGATACTTGGGAGCCCTAAAAATAATTGTTTTATAAATCCACGCCTTGTGTAGATCCTTGGGAGCCTTGAAAAACTTTGTTTAATAAATCCACGCCTTGTATAGATCCTTGGGAGCCTTGAAAAGATTTGTTTAATAAATCCACGCCTTGTATAGATGCTTGGGAGCCCTGAAAAAATTTGTTTAATAAATCCACACCTTGTATAGATCCTTGGAAGCCCTGAAAAAATTTGTTTAATAAATCCACGCCTTGTATAGATCCTTGGGAGCCCTGAAAAAATTTGTTTAATAAATCCACGCCTTGTATAGAGCCTTGAATAAATATTTTTTATAAATTCACGCCTTGTATAGAGCCCTGAAAAAATATTCTTAAATAAATCCACGCCTTATATAGATCCTTGGGAGCCTTGAAAATTTTGTTTAATAAATCCACGCCTTGTATATGTCCTTGGGAGCCTTGTATAGATCCTTGAGAGCCTTGAAAAAATGTGTTTAATAAATTCACGCCTTGTATAGATCCTTGGGGGCCTTGAAAAAATGTGTTTAATAAATCCACGCCTTTTGTAGATCCTTGGGAGCTTTGAAAAAATTTGTTTAATAAATCCACGCCTTGTATAGATCCTTGGGAGCCTTGAAAAAATTTGTTTAATAAATCCACGCCTTGTATAGATCCTTGGGAGCCTTGAAAAAAACTGTTTAATAAATTCGCGCCTTATATAGATCCTTGGGAGCCTTGAAAAAATTTGTTTAATAAATCCACGCCTTATATAGATCCTTGGGAGCCTTGAAAAATTTGTTTAATAAATCCACGCCTTATATAGATCCTTGGGAGCCTTGACAAATTTGTTTAATAAATCCACGCCTTGTATATATCCTTGGGAGCCTTGAAAAATTTGTTTAATAAATCCACGCCTTATATAATGTTTTTGTAGTTTTAAAACGCCCACATATTTCTTAAATCCTTAATCATTTATTAATTGTATAAAACATATTTCCATATTATTTATAAATTAATTCAAAACCTTTTTTTCTTCTTGTCCATTATTCATTTCATTGGAATATTAAATGATAAGCATTAATTTTTACCAGAGATATCATATTTTTTTTATTAAAAAAAAAATAAATATTCCACTCAAAAAAAAAAAAATCGAACACAAAGAATTTCCACACTCTATATTTATATTAAAATAAATAGTTATCAAATTACGTAAACATTAATATTTTCATGTCCCATGACCTGCTCCCCTCCTCTGTGTATGTGTGTGGGCCAATTGCTAATAGTTTTGTCGTCGGCCTTGTTAATAATAATCATATTGCCAATATCCAACCATCCATCCCAATCAGCTCATCATTGTGATTTGTTTTTGTTTCACATCGTTTCTCACAAAGTGCTTTAATGCGAAATCATTTACATACATATTGATGATCGGCATCGCCATCATCATCACATTTATAAACTCCTCAACTCTGGCGAACTCAACACCCAGGAATAATTTATAAAGTGTTTTTCTGTTTTGTTTGAAAACAAAAACGCCATTGAAACAACGACCGAATAACATTGAACAGAGCGATGCGAATTGAGAATATATAAACAAAAATTATGATTATTATTATTAATAATAATCAGCTTAATAATATACATTCAATATACTATTCACTTACATATGTGAGACAATTCATGCAGGTTTCACCAGACTTTTTTTTCAAGGCTCTATACAAGGCGTGGATTTATTTAAAATATTTTTTCAAGGCTCCCAAGGATCTATACAAGTCGTGGATTTATTTAAAATATATTTTCAAGGCTCCCAAGGATCTATACAAGGTGTGAATTTATAAAAAATATTTTTTCAAGGCTCCCAAGGATCTATACAAGGCGTGAATTTATAAAAAATATTTTTACAAGGCTCCCAAGGATCTATACAAGGCGTGAATTTATAAAAAAAATATTTTTTCAAGGCTCCCAAGGATCTATACAAGGCGTGGATTTATTAAACAATTTTTTTCAAGGCTCCCAAGGATCTCTATAAGGCGTGGATTTATTAAACAAATTTGTCAAGGCGCCCAAGGATCTATATAAGGCGTGGATTTATTTAAAATATTTTTTCAAGGCTCCCAAGGATCTTTAAAAGGCGTGGATTTATTTAAAATATTTTTTCAAGGCTCCCAAGGATCTATACAAGGCGTGGATTTATTAAACAAATTTTTTCAAGGCTGCCAAGGATCTATACAAGGCGTGGATTTATTAAACATGTTTTTTCAAGGCTCCATACAAGGCGTGGATTTATTAAACAAATTTTTCAAGGCTCCCAAGGATCTATACAAGGCGTGGATTTATTAAACATGTTTTTTCAAGGCTCCATACAAGGCGTGGATTTATTAAACATGTTTTTTCAAGGCTCCATACAAGGCGTGGATTTATTAAACAAATTTTTCAAGGCTCCCAAGGATCTATACAAGGCGTGGATTTATTAAACATGTTTTTTCAAGGCTCCATACAAGGCGTGGATTTATTAAACAAATTTTTCAAGGCTCCCAAGGATCTATACAAGGCGTGGATTTATTAAACATGTTTTTTCAAGGCTCCATACAAGGCGTGGATTTATTAAACAAATTTTTCAAGGCTCCCAAGGATCTATACAAGGCGTGGATTTATTAAACAAATTTTTCAAGGCTCCCAAGGATCTATACAAGGCGTGGATTTATTAAACATGTTTTTTCAAGGCTCCATACAAGGCGTGGATTTATTAAAAATATTTTATCAAGGCTCTATATAAGGCGTGGATTTATTAAACAAATTTTTTCAAGGACTCACTCAAGGCGTGGATTTATTAAACAAATTTTTTCAAGGACTCACTCAAGGCGTGGATTTATTAAACAAATTTTTTCAAGGACTCACTCAAGGCGTGGATTTATTAAACAAATTTTTTCAAGGACTATATAAGGCGTGGATTTATTAAACAATTTTTTTCAAGGCTCTATATAAGGCGTGGATTTATTAAACAAATTTTTTCAAGGCTCTATATAAGGCGTGGATTTATTAAACAAATTTTTTCAAGGCTCTATATAAGGCGTGGATTTATTAAAAATATTTTAAAGGGTCCATACAAGCTCTATTATTAAACAATTAAACCTTGTTTGGTTCTCCCTATTTCTCTCACTATAGAGACATCCAATTTTCTCTATGTCCATTAAATGCCCTCTCAAAATCACCTGATTGCATTGCATTTACAAAAGGGGAACACAATTAAATTCTCCTTCTACTCCCCAAAAACAAAAAGTCTCCCACTCTCCAATTTATGTTCTCAGTAAACCCAACCAAAAACAATAACAACAATACCTGTTGCTCTATTTGCATTTCTTCTTTGACTTGGAAGTTAGTTTTCGTTGACCTTAAGAATCGTGCGTATGCTTGTCGTGTGGCTCCACATATTTGCATATTAAATTACAATAAATGTTAATATTAAGTAATTAATTAAATAATATAATTGATTAATTTCATTATAATAATCCAAATAAAAGTGTTGTGATAAATACTTCTTGAAATTTCAATGGTTAATAAAACAAAAATGAGCTGAAAGCTTGTGTCGTTTAGCGTAGTCAAGTGTTTGGAGTAAATCAGGCAAAACCGTGTGTTGTCATTTTGCAAGCACAAAGAGAGAGAGAGGGAGAGATTGGCAGGTTCGTATCAGTGAGAGAAGAAGAAGTATTTTCTCAAGAAAGCCGACAATTGCGAATGAAGATCATAATTAGAGTTGCCTTTTTCAGAGCATTGCTTTGTTGTTGTTATTGTTCTAATCATATGTGGGAGCCTCGGTTAACGCGTGTGTTTGAGTGTGAGTATATGTATACAAGTGTTGCTAATCGTGTTTATTCATGGGCAAAAGCCAATAAAATATAAATCTTCAAGCAAAGGAAGAACCCAAGGGTGTTAAGAATATAATAATAGGTGTGTTCTTGTGTTTTTGTAATTTAAATAATAATAAAATATGTATATTAATAAGTGAATGTGTTTCTAAATCTAGTTTAAATATCAAGTTTAGCTGCATGGATTGAGCCTGATTAAAAGGTAAGCATATATGAATAAATTTAAAATATAAAAATATATAAATACAGTAGATATCGGATATAAGCACATCTCATATATTAAAAAATCGCATATAAGAAAGATTATTACTTATGATACCATTTACCACTTGGCTATATTCAAGAGATGCATCCTTACAGACCTCGTATTTTTGAAGGACCATTGACATGAAAGTGGACTACTTTAAATATATGATCTGTGTCTACATTTGAACCGACTTAACCGAACGCTTAATAACCGGGTACATTTGTAAATTTATATTAAGCTTTTTTTATCATTTATAATTCATCGAAATAATCACGTCCAAACCTATAAGTTACATTCGTTTGATCAGAGTAAAATTTTAGGACGATTTAAGCATGTCCGCCTGTCTGTTGTCTAGCCTCTAAACGACAACATAAAGTTGTCTTAGGTCTGCAGGCAGGTCAAGTTCAAAGATGAGCTACATCGGCCCACGCATAGGCATATAAGGGTACACCCTAGTTTTGGGGTTCTTGAGCGCGGTGTTGAAGCGAATTCGCTTAACCCTTTCAGTGTCAAAAAAATATTTTGTCGGAATAAAAATCTAAAATGTTGTATTTAAAATCATATAAAGGCGTAGAGTTTAGAAAAAATAGCAATTTTCATTTAAACCCTCGGACATTTTCGTCTGTCTTTCAGCAAAAACACAAACATCAATAGTAACGGTACATAGGATAACCGAAAAATCGCAAAGAAAGAGAGTACTTTTAAATGTCGAATATATTTGACAAAACACTGAAAAGGTTAAAATTGGTAATGGTATGGTATGATCTCATTGGGAATCAAATGGGGTCCTTGGGGTCGTGCTTTTCAACCGAATTCGGTGAATTCTTCTTCGGTACAATGGATTTTTCTTTGGTACATCAATCCACACACATGTTCTCGGTAAGCTACGCCAAAGTACATGTAATTAGGGCAGATTTAGATTCGTTTAGAAAATTATGTAAATCGATTTAAATCAAATAAATATTCATGATGCTACAACACAGAGCGATGTGAAAGATATAATCTCCACTTCATCCACAATTATCAGTTCAGTTCATTATTTAGTGCAACCTTTAATCCTTTGGTACACGAATTGCTAAAAATAGGTCCCATATAAAAATATATATGGGACCTATATCTAAATCTAAATCGATTTCAATACAACTTGGGACACTTTAGGCTATCATAACTACAGTACGTTGTGCAAAATTTCGTGCCAATCGGATTAAATGTGAATCTTTGGTGCCCCCATTTGTTAAAAATCGGACGAAACTATATATGCGAGCTATATCTTAATCTGAACCGATTTCAATGAAACTTGACACACGTTAGGCTACACCAACTTCAGTACGATGTGCAAAATTTTGTGCCAATCGGACTAAATTTAACCCTTGGTACACCATTTGCTAAAAATCGGAGGAAAAATATATATGGGAGCTATATCTAAATCTGAACCGATTTTCCCAATTTCAACAGGGTTCGTCCTTGTGCCATATAAATGAGATGTGTTCTATTTTTGTACTGTTTTCTTCAAGTTAAGTGCTCATTTTAGTTCTGCCCATCGTAAGTTGCATTATACCACAGTCGGGCGAACCACCGAACGCGTACACTCTCGCGAGCTTTTTGATACAATGTAAGCAAGGGCACAAGTTCTCATGGTTGCCCAGCATTATCGTAATAATTGAGCGATGATGTTGGTGTATTCCATAGTTGGGCAGACTTGCACACCAGTGTTGATGCGTTCTCTTTACATTTTTTGATATTAAAACAAAAATAAACATTAATGAATTTTTTTCCGAAATGTTTCTAATGAATTTATTATTCGAACTTCCTGGGATATTATTTATGCTGTAAAAATATTAAATTTAATAAATTCCGAAGAATAATTCTTGTTTTTATTTTCCCTTAAACATTTTTTAAGAGAAATTTTGCCCACCATTGGTGTATTCGCATTTCTGAAACGTTTGTTGCTAGTACAAGCTTCATCACTCTCATATCTCTGTTGCTTCCCATATTGTTGCTGCTCATTTTCAGGTGGCAAAACCAGGCCTCTATTATTGCCAAAAGACTTCTACTATAGGCAAATGGCCTCTACTATAGAAAGGCCTCTACTATAGGTACAAGGCCTTTATTGTAGATATCATTGGAGATTGAAGACCTCTACCAGATATATGACTTCTACTATAAATAGAAGGTCTCAATTATAGGTGGAAGGCCTCAACTATAGACAGACGACCTCTATTATAGATATTAGCCCTCTTCCTTGAAGCTGGAAATTGCCGACTGTAGACAGCAGGCCTCTATTGTAGATAGAAGACATCTATTGCAGATAGAAGACATCTACTGTAGATAGCATACCTCTATTGTAGGTAGAGGGCATCAACTGTAAATAGATGTTCTTCAGGAGAAAGAATATACGCCCCAGAATAACAATTTTGTGATTTTTCACACAAAAGTTAGGGTCCATTTGAACCGCTAAATATAGATCGATCTTTATCATCTGTAGCCAACAGAAAATCAGACAAAAATTAAGATTTTGGTCCATTTTGTTTTTGCAAAATGACAAACTGGGATTCAGCCTGAGTATTTTGCAAAAACAAAATACAAATGGAACCCCAAAAGAGATGATGGTATAGAGTGGATACCACCTAGCCAAGATGAAGTCATAAAAGCAATTAATCGGCTGATCAGGAGCATGCACCAGCTGATTAGCACAATTTGGCTAGATGAATGCATGCCCAATGATTGGAACCTCAGCATCCTGTGTCCCATGCACAAAAAATGAGACAAGACGATATGTGCCAACTATAGAGGAATAAGTTTCCTTCCCATCGCATATAAAGTGCTATCCAGTGTGCTGTGTGAACGATTGAAGCCAATGGTCAATAACATCATCGTACCATACCAATGCGGCTTCAGACCTGGCAAATCCACCATTGACCAGATTTTCACTCTGCGCCAAATCCTGGAAAAGACCCACGAAAAACACATCGACACATACCACCTATTTGTCGACTATAAAGCAGCATTCGACAGCCCTATCCGTTCAGAGGTTTTTAAAGCCATGTCTGTGTTCGGCATTACTGCAAAATTAATACGGCTATGCAGGATAACTTTAAGTGGCACAAGGTCGGCAGTTAAGTAGGAAAGGACCTATCGGAGCCCTTCAATACCGAACGAGGATTCAGACAAGGTGATAGTTTGTCGTGTGATATTTTTAACATCCTTCTGGAAAAGATCATACGAGACGCAAAGGTGAACAGAAACGGCACTCTGTACACCAAACAACACATGTTACTCGCCTAAGCCGATGACATTGGTATAATAGGTAGAACATTGCGAGCGGTAACAGCCACCTTTGAACAAAGGTGAGAAGGAGTCTGCCAAAGTGGGTCTGCCAGGAAACGGCAAGAAGACCAAGCTGATGGTATCAACACGCAAGACGTCCAGTAGGCTCGAACCAACTGTGGAACATGAGAACTACAGCTTCGAGGTAGTTAAAGACTTTATTTACCTTGGTACCGCCATACCTAAAACGAATGACAGAAATTCGAAGGGATCGGAGAAGTATTGTGATGGCCATCAGATGCTACTATGGTCTAAGTAAGCAGTTTAGTAAAAAGGCCACCTCCCACCAGACCAAACACACACTTTTCAAGACGCTGATACTACCCGTGCTATTATATGGATCAGAAGCATGGGTACTTGCGCAAGCAGATGAGAGATTGGGTGTTTGAGAGAAAAATTCTCCGAAAGATCTACGGGCCGATCTACGTTGACGGTGAATATCGGCGTCGAATGAACCACGAGCTTTACAATTCGTACGCGGACATCGACATAGTCAGTCAGTGCAGCAGTGAGCTGCAGCGACTACGGTGGCTAGGCCATGTTGTGCGGATGAATGAAAATGCTCCAGCTCAAAAGCGAGCCTACTGATGGTTCCCGTAGAAGGGGAAGGCCACGAATTAGATGGAAAGACCAAGTAGAAAACCACATCTTGGAACGTGGTCTTCCAAATTGGTGGATTTGCGCACAAGACCGACGCGTTTGGATATCTTTTTTATGCTCGGCTTATGGAACAACCGTTCTGTAAACAAGCCAGCTAAGTAAGTAAGTAAATACAAATAAATATCCCAAATAAACCGCCAACACTACTGTCCATTTCATCTCATAAATGTTAACCGATCTTTACCAAAAACAATAGGGGTCTTCATTGGACAGAATCCATCCTACATGCAAAATTTCGTGAAGATTGTTCCATAACTGTGGCCTGTATCGTGTTTACAAATTATAATGGACAGACGAACGGACGGACACACATATCTAGGTCGATTCAGCTAGTCGAGATATGACGATCGATATGCTTAAAGGTGAGTCTAGGACCAATATTTCGCGGCGTTACAAACTCCTGGGGCTGCACAAAGCTATAATACCCTTACAACATAGTTGTGTAGGATATAAAAATGTCTTGAAATTTCCCACATAACGCGCCCTGCATTCCGAATGCTTTGTGAAATACGATTGTATTGTTATAGGAAAATATCGTGTGTGTGTGTTTTTTTTAATACTTTAATGTTTTTACAACATTTAATGATGTTTTATGGAAATATAATAATGATATAATAACACAATATTCCACTCTCTCTCTATATATTATAGAGAGGGCTAAACATGTAACAGTGTGAAAAGGGACACACACACAATAACAAAAATAATAAACTCATTTCCATGGAAGTGAAAAGCATATTGGAAAATAATTTTTCAATTTTCCTTTCATTTGATATCGTTTCAACAATTATAGATTTTTTTGTTTTTGCACAACAACAACAAAAATACACATATAATTAAATTATATGTATAATCTTGTTGTTGTTGTTATGTGTTTTCAATTTCCTGCAGTTTATCGTAAATTCATACAGAAGGTATTTATTTTATATGTAGTACATATATGGATTATGGCATTATATATCATTACAGTTCATCTTCATCGTCAGCGTCATCATAATGGCCATGGTCGTCATCATCATCATCACCATCATCATCGGCGTCATCATGAACCAGATGATATAATTATTATTTATGTTGAAATTTAATGATATTTAATATGTGTACATATCCTGGCGATTTATTTCAGGATAAATTCAATTATGACGATACATAAATACCGGGCAACTGTATTGGGTATTTTGGTAATAATATTACAAGATTAAGGATGGATTTTTTTTAAAAATAGCTTTCATATAAGGCGCGGATTTAAAAAAAAAAATTCAAGCTTCCATATAAGGCTTGGGTTTTTATACCCTACTCAACTATGTTGTCAGGGTATTATAGCTTTGTGCAGCCCCAAGAGTTTGTAACGCCGCGAAATATTGAACCTAACCCCACCTTTAAGTATACCGATCGTCATATCTCTACTAGCTGAGTCGATCTAGACATGTGTGTCCTTCCGTCCATCCGTCTGTCCATTATAATCTGTAAACACGATACAGGCCACAGTTATGGACCAATCTTCACGAAATTTTGCATGTACGATGGGTCTGGCCAATGAAGACCCCTATTGTTTTTGGTAAAGAACGGTTAATATTTAGGGGATGAAATGGACCAAATACTAAATTTTTGTTGGTTTTTCTGGTCGCTCCAGAGGCCACAAATATGACCCGAACATCGCGAAATTTTACAATGAGAAGAGGATTGGGCCAGAGAATAAGCATGCCTGTTTTAATAAAGATCGGTGAATATGAACCCTGACTTTCGTGTAAAAAATGAAAAAAAATTTTACTCTATGGCGTATATATTTATTTCTGAAGGATATTGATCCGAGAAATTGATGGTATATCCAAGAGGAGTAGTTGACCTTTAAATTGATACCAAATCTAGTGATGTATCTACTCGGATATGGGAGTTACACTTCAATATTTACAGGTGCTTACGTATTGAGATATTATTTAGTAACGCATTACCACAATAGAGGGTGGAAAAAATAGCCCTGATATGCTTTGAAATTTCCCATAAGGTTCCAGTTATGGTCAGGGACAATTTTCGGTGATGATCTGATACAATTTTTTTAGATGAAGTGTGTCATTTTTTTGTGTTTTTCGAGTCGATTTATAGGCGGTCACAATTATAAGCCGAACATCACAACACATCCAGCGGTGCAGGGAATCTGGACAAAAAAATTAGAAGGGCTGTACTGAATATTAGTAATATTCGGAAAATATGTCAGTGTAAGGAAGAGGTGCAGGCGACCTCTAATCGGGCAAGAGGTTGCAAATATCACAAAATATTGCCCAGGCTCGAAATAAGCCTCCGGAGAAAGTCATAGTTCCGTGGTAGTTGTGTAGGGTATCGTATGGTCGGCCCCGTTCGACTATACTGCTCCGCTCACTAGTTTAAAAATATTTTGAAAAGCTTCCATATAAGGCGCGAATTTTTTTATATCATTTTTCCGAGCTGGTATATAAGACTTGGGCTTATTAAATATTTTTTCGAGCTGTTATATAAGGCTTGTCTTTGTGCATATGTTTGTAACAGGCAAAAGGAATCGAGATAGGCCCATGGATCCTTTTGAGGATATGCATAGAATCGCTTTCTGAGTCGATTTTGTGAACAAAGTACAGGTCGCAGTTATGATCCGATTTGGATGAAATTTGGCAGAGGTCACTTATTTGGCCCAAGAACGAACCTTATTGAAATTGGGAAAAATCGGTTCACATTTAAATATAGCTCCCATATATATTTTCGTCCGATGTAATGTAAATGGTGCACCAAAGTCTCTATATATCCTTCGATTTGCACGAAATTTTGCATAGCGTGCTAAATTCAGCCTTAAAGGGTGTGTTAAATATTCTGAAAATCGGTTCAGATTTAGATATAGCTCCCATATATATATTCGTCCGATTTTAGGTAAATAGTGCTTCAAAGTCCCTATATATCTTTCTATTTACACGAAATTTGGCACAGCGTACTGACTTAGGTCTAGAATGATGAGTAGTAAATTTCGGGAAAATCGGTTCAGATTTCGATATAGCTCCTATATAAATTTTCGTCCGATTTAATGTAAATGGTGCACCAAAGTCCCTATATATCCTTCCAGTTGCACGAAATTTGGTATAGCGTACTGAATTAAGCCTAGAATAATGTGTGCTAAGTTTCATGAGAATCGGTTCAGATTTGCATATGGCTCCCAAATATATTTTCGTCCGAATTTAGGAAAATAGTGCTCCAAAGTTCCTTTATATCCTTCGATTTTCACGAAATTTGGCACAGCGTAATAAATTAAGTCGAGAATGATGTGTGTTAACTTTTCTGAAAATCGGTTCAGATTTAGATATAGCTCCCATATATAATTTCGTCCGATTTTATGTAAATGGTGCACCAACGTTCCTATATATCTTTCGATTTGCACGAAATTTGGCACAGCGTAATGAATTAGGTCTAGAATGACATGTGCTTAGTTTCGTAAAAATCGGTTAAGATTTAGATATAGCTCCCATATATATTTTCGTCCGATTTTATGTAAATGGTGCACCAAAGCCCCTATATATCTTTTGCTTTGTACGAAATTTGGCACAGCGTAATGAATTAGGTCTAGAATGATGTGTGTTAAGTTTCCTGAAAATCGGTTCAGATTTAGATATAGCTCCCATATATATTTTCCTCCGATTTTAGGTAAATGGTGTACCACAGTCCCTATATATCTTTCGATTTGCCCGAAATTTGGCATAGGGCACTGAAATGGGTCCGGAATGATGTGTGTTAAGTTTCGTGAAAATCGGTTCAGATTTACATATTGCTCCCATATATATTTTCGTCCGATTTTAGGTAAATGGTGCATCAAAGTCCTTATATACCTCTCGATTCGCATGAAATGTGGCACAGCATAATGTATTACGTCTAGAATGATGTGTGTTAAGTTTCCTGAAAATCGGTTCAGATTTAGATATAGCTTCTATATCTGACCAAGTGAAAAATTCAGTATCGGTTGAAGAATGACATGACCAATTCCATTTTACTGGTCCTTTAGGATTCATCTGTTGAATATACCCAAAATGTTGAGGGGTATCATATAGTCGGCCCCATCCTACTTTACTACTTTCCTTATTGGTTTAGAAATATTTTTTCAAGCTTCCATATAAGGCGTGGATTTTTTTAATTAATTAAAATATAATTGTTTATTATATTTACACCTTTGTGTTACTTAACAAAAATAAAGTAAAAGTAGTTTGGCCTCCGGAATTATATCGTTTTTCTATTACAATTCCAATTTATTATTTATTTCATTCCGCTTATTTATTTTTATCGTATTTTTTCTCCACTTTTTTTTAATTAAAATTTAATATGCCATCATAGATAAATTTTAATAATATACATTTGCCTGTGTTTTTATTGAATTCTGCATGTCCCCTTTCTGCAGTGTTTCTTTTAGCTGCCACCATAGACCAGAGATATACAGATCTTTGGCAAATACAATATCGTCCATATGCTATGACTCCATGCATGGTCATAGCTGCACAGATAATTTGCATATTAATTAAAAAGCGGATTTTTTTTTGTAGCTCAGTTCGTATTAGATACAGCTAACTGAAGGAGCAGCAGCAGCAGCCGTACGGAATACAAACGATTACAAACTAGGTTAGTGTGTAACAAACGGCGTAAAACAAAATCGTGAACTAGAAACAGAGAGTAATCGAGAATAATGGTGAAACCAATTATAAAATAGATCTGCAGTCTATCAAGCTGTTTCAATGGGCAGGTATCAATCAAGCTGATTTTTATTAGATAAGATATTTGATGTCGAGGAAATTAGAAATGCAGTTTTCCTATCTTTGGAATCAGTGATTTGCTGAAAGCGTGATGTGAATATTAAGAGGAATATTTCAACAAATTTCAGGATTTTTTTTAAATCTATTTTCCACCATCTATTCAAAGGCGAGGATTTAAAAATATGGACTTAAAAATATATTTTTTTTCTATGGACTACCTATAGGCTTACTTACTTACATAGCTGGCTTGTGACAGAACTTTCATTCCATAAGCCGAGCTTAGAAAATATTTCCAGGCACGTCGGTCTTTTGCGTAGTTTTTCCAATTTGAAAGACCATTATCGGCGATGTTGTCTTCGATATGATCCTTTCAACGTATTCTTGGCCTTCGCCTTCTAAGTGAACCATCGTTTTTATATGCCTTCTGGGCCGGGGCATCTTCATCCATTCTCACAACATGACCTAGCCAACGTAGTCGTAGATTTTTCGGAGAAGACGTGGATTTTTTAAAGAATATCTTTTTTCAAGGCCCATCCAACAAGGCGTGGATTTTTTAAAGAATATTTTTTCAAGGCCCATCCAACAAGGCGTGGATTTTTTAAAGAATATTTTTTCAAGGCCCATCCAACAAGGCGTGGATTTTTTTAAAGAATATTTTTTCAAGGCCCATCCAACAAGGCGTGGATTTTTTAAAGGTACCAATGTTTCAGATCCATATAACAGCACTGGCATTATCAGCGTCTTGTAAAGTGTGAGTTTGGTCTGACGGGAGGTGGCCTTGCTTTTGAGTTGTTTGCTCAGACCATAGTAGCATCGGTTGGCCATTACTATCCTTCTCCGAATTTCTAACCGCATGTCATTAGTTTTATTTATGGGGATACCAAGGTATATAAAATCTTTAACTACCTCGAAGTTGTAGTTCTCAAGTTCCACAGTTGGTCCGAGTCTACTGGAATTTCATCTTTATTGCAACTCCGTTCATGTAGCTCAACTCGAAAGAGAAATTAATAAAAAATGTATATTTTTTTTAATCCACGCCTATAGGTAGTAGTGATAATGGGTGGCGTAGGGGATGATAGATACCAAGCAACGGCTCTGATTGGCTTTAACATGGCGAAGTACCGGCTTATCTTGGTCTCTCTTTCATCTCAATTGTGGCCACTGACCTCCCCGCGGTGTAGCCTGGGGTAGCTATTTTCATCACCCGTGGATATAGTGAGCTGATATGTGCCGCGAGTTCGCCCATAACAACTAAAACCAGTGAGCGGAGCAGTATAGTCGGACGGGGCCGAACATATGATACCCTACACAACTTCCACGAAAATCTAACTTTCTATGGTTCTATATTCAGAGCTTTGCCAATATTTCGCGATCTAATTGTAATATTCTAATATTCAGTAGACGGGGACTGTTCTTGTCCAGATTAACTTTACCGTGGATTATGATGCCACGTTGGGCTTTCAATTGTAGCCTATGGGTCGAATCGAAGAAACACCCAAAAAAATAAGTTTTCGGTCCACTTCATCCCAAAATTATTATCTGATCATCACCGAAAATTAAAGGCGTTGTCCTGGACCATAACTGGAATCTAATGGAAAATTTCAAAGCGATCAGCGCTATATATCCGCCCTCTAGTGTGGTAATGGGTTACTAAATAATATCTAAATACGTAAGCACCTGTAAATATTTACGTGTAACTCCCACATCTGAGTACATACGACCATATAATTGGTATCAATTTAAAGGTCAACCACTCCTCTTCAACACATGACAACACCACTCCTCTTCCATTTGACCCGCAAATATTGATCAATCCTTATCAAAATAGGCATGCCTGCTCGCGATGTTCGGGCCATGATTGCGGCTTCTGGAGTGACCGGAAAAACGGACAAAAATTAAGTATTTGGTCCATTTCATCCTCTAAATATTAACCGATCTTTATCAAAAACAATAGGGTTCTTCATTGGTCAGAACCCATCCTACATGCAAAATTTCGTGAAGGTTGGTCCATAACTGTGACCAGTATAGTGTATACAAATTATGATGGACAGACGGACGGACGGACACACATGTCTAGATCGACTCAGCTCGTCGAGATATGACGATCGGTATACTTAAAGGTGGGTCTAGGACCAATATTTCGCGGCGTTACAAACTCTTGGGGCTGCACAAAGCTATAATACCCTGACAATATAGTTGTGTAGGGTATAAAAATGGGTTGAGGCGTCGGGTTTGTTGCCCACACTCGGAAAACCCCTCCTTCTATGAAAAAGCAACGAAAAAGAAGGGTTTGGTTTTCGACCAATGTTGACGACCCCCGCAAACGTATAAAGGACCACGATCTGCGAATCTGCACTTGGAATGTGCGCACGTTGTACAGAACAGACGCAGTGTTCACTTTGGCGGATGTACTCAAGAAGTACAAAGCCGATAATATTGCCTTACAGGAAATGCAATGGAAAGGGACAGACGTAAGTAAATCAGACGATTACGCCCTGTATTATAACTGCCATGAAACGAGACATGAGTTTAACTGCGGATTTATGGTTAACAGGAGAATAAAAGACCTCGTCTCCAGATTCACTCCAGTAGATGAGCGAATTTCTATAATCCGCATAAAAGCGAAGTTCTTCTACATCAGTCTCATTTGCGCCCATGCTCCGACCGAAGATATAGATGAACAGACCACAGACATATTTTATGAGCGCCTAGCATACAGCATATGATCGTTGCCCTGGCCATGACATTAAAATTCTGCTAGGAGATTTTAATGCAAAAAACATCAGAAGGGAAAATATCTTTGGCCCCACCGTCGGAAAATTCAGCCTCCATGAAGAAACATCAGACAACAGCATGAGGTTGATTGATTTCGCGGCAGCAAAAAAACATGGTAGTTAACATCACCAGATTCAAGCATCTCGATATACCCAAGGTCAATTGGATTTCTCCCGATCGAACAACTAGAAATCAAATCGATCATGTTGTGATAGACGGAAGGCATTCATCCAATGTTTTAGACGTCCGATCGATCCGAGGAGCGAATATCGATTCGGAACATTACCTTGTGGCAGTCAAGGTATGCACCTGTCTTAATGTAGCAGCAAAGGTGCGATTTAATGTAACACGGACATTTGACGTTGAAAAGCTGCAAACTGCTGCCTACTCCGCTCAACTTTCCCAACTGCTTGACGAAAGCATCCCTTGTCCAGATAATAATATAGAAGCACAATGGCAGAGAATTGCCCTCTCCCTACAAACTGCATCAAATGAAATCCGTGGTACGATCAGGAGTGTCGTAATGCTACTGATGTGAAAACGCAGCGTATTGGGCAACCCTGCAAACAGTAGCAACACGTAACGTGATGGAGAATTATCGGGAGAAAAGGAGAGAGGAGAAACGTATTTACAGTGAAAAGAACAAGAAAAACGTGAGCATGAGCAAATCGAGATGTACAGGTGTCAGAATGAAGTCCGAAAATTCTACCAACGGGTAAAACACCAAACCGAAGGCTTTGGTGCAGGTACATGCTCCTGTAGAGATGTTGAAGGAAACCTGGTGACAGATACAGGCAGCGTGCTGAGGATCTTGAAGGAGCATCTTGAAAAACTTTTGGTATCAGATAGTAGCAGTGAAGTGGATACCACAGAACCAATAATAGATGACGGTATAGAGTGTATACCACCTAGCCAAGATGAAGTCAGAATAGCAATCAATCGGCTGAAGAATAATAAAGCATCAGGTGCCGATGGGTTACAAACCGAACTATGCAATACTGGTTGTCAGATGCTGGTCATGAGAATGCACCAGCAGATTAGCACAATTTGGCTAGAAGAATGCATGGCCAATGATTGAAACCTCAGCATGCTGTGTCCTGTGCGACATTGTTGGACGATACCAATGCGGCTTCAGACCTGGCAAATCCACCATTGACCACATTATAACACTGCGCCAAATCCTGGAAAATACCCACGAAAAACACATTGACAAATTCCACATAGTCGTCGACTATAAAGCCGCATTTGACAGCCCTATCCGTTCAGAGGTGTTTAAAGCCAAGTCGTGCGTTTGGCATTCCTTCAAAATTAATTCGGCTATGCAGGATAACTTTAAGTGGCACAAGATCAGCAGTTTATGTCGGAAAGGACCTCTCGGAGCCCTTTAATACCGAACGAGGATTCAGACAAGGTGATAGTTTGTCGTGTGACCTTTTTAGCATCCTGCTGGAAAAGGTCATACGAGAGACAAAGGTGAACAGGAATGACACTCTGTACACCAAACAACAAATTTTAATCGCCTACGCCGATGAAATCGATATAATGGGTCGAACATTGAGAGCGGTAACAGCCACCTTTGAACAAATTGAAAAGGAGTCTGCGGCGAGAAGACCAAACTGATGGTATCGACGCGCAAGACGTCCAGTAGAGTCTGGACTACTACTACTACATTCCCACCACTATGCGACGCGTTTTGCCGTTGGTTAAGCGGCTCATCAGGCATATTGGGCAATGGGTCTTACAAATGTCTTTACTTGATAAGATGTATTTATGTCGACTATTATTGCTAAATTGCATCTACGAATTAAATTCAACCGTGTCAAGGTTCGGGCATTTGGCATCACACCAGAACATTCCTTTTCAGATCAGATTTTTCTTGTAGTGACGAACTTTTTTCCATACAGACTACAATATGTTTCTTTAATGGTATGCAACTTTGAACGCTAAGGCGCCGGACATCAACAGATGCCATGGGAACCAGGGTTCAAATCCCAGCCGGACTCAACGCCCTAAAAAGGCATAATAAAACAAAACTCAAAATATATATATATATATATATATATTTGTTCATTGACTATTCATAGGTGTGTATTTTTTAAAAATATTTTTCAAGATCTACTAATAGGCGCGGCATGGATTATATTTGTCGATTTATTTGTCAGCTTCCAGCTGTATAACCCGTACTTATTATGAATTTTAAAATTAATCAGAAATATCGAAACTCTACTGAACATCCATTTGAAATTTTTGCCAACAAAAGCCAACAATTCATGTCATTTGATGACAAATTAATTCCCCATACACACGTTCATGCTACACAATGGACAAATGACATTCTTTACACGATCACATGCTGAGCACACGATCCGCCCTTTTTCACGCATTGTTTGACGAACGACGTTTTAGCAGCATTTTAAGAACAATGCATGATTAAATGAACCACAATAAGCCTTGGCTTATGATTTATTTCACACTGGTTTATTAATTCCCAAAATTTTGCGTTTCATTGTTTGAAAAAGCGCACACACACACACACACCTCTATTATTAATTGTTTTTAGCGATATTGAATTTTAATACCCCCATTTTATTATAACGTAGATCTGAATCAGGAATAAATACCCTATTCAATATTATATGAAATCCCTTTAATCGCAATTGAAATTAATATGAATTAACGATGCTTATGAAGGCCTAATATAGGCTTTGGATATACATATCATTAAAAATCCACGTCTTATATATGCCTTGAAAAAATATTCTTTAAAATAGGCGCCTTCTATAGACCTATAGAAAAACGCTCCTTGAAAAAATATTTCTTAAAAATCTACACCTTATATAGACACTGGAAAAAGTAATCTTTAACCAATAAGGAACGTAATAAAATCGGACTGGGCCGACAATATGATACCCTTCACAAATTTAATTTCAATCAGACACCCCTTCGAAATACATATGGAAGCTATGGCTGTATCTGCACCAATTTCCAACTAAACGCAATAACGCCATTCAAGTCTCAATTTGATACGTTGTGCAAAATTTCATGTTAATCGGACAAATATTAAGAGTTTGGTGCATCATTTATGTAAAATCGGACGAAAATATATATGGGAGCTATATAGGAATCTGAACCGATTTTTCCGAAACTTACCACACATCATTCTAGACACAATTTCGTACGCTATGCTAAATTTCGTGCAAATCGAAGGATATTTAGGGACTTTGATGAACCATTTACATAAAATCGGACGAAAATATATATAGGGGAGCTATATCGAAATCTCAGCCGATGCTCACAAAACTTAACACACATAACTCTAGACTTAATTTATTGCGCTATGCCAAATTTCGTGCAAATCGAAGGATATAAAGGGACTTCGGTACGCCATTTACCTTAAATCGGACAAAAATATATATGGGAGCTATATCTAAATCTCAGCCGATTTTCACGAAACTTAACACACATAACTCTAGACTTAATTTATTACCCTATGTCAAATTTCCTATAAATCGAAAGATTTATAGGTACTATGGTGGACCATTTACCGCAAACCCGACGAAAATATATATGGGAGCTATATCTAAATCTCAGTCGATTTTCACAAAACTTAACACACATAACTCTAGACTTAATTTATTACGCTATGCCAAATTTCGTGCAAATCGAAAGATATATAGGTACTATGATGCACCATTTACCTAAAATAGGACAAATATATATATATATGGGAGCTATATCTAAATCTGAACCGATTTCCACGAAATTTAACACACATTGTTTTAGACTTAATTCAGTATGCTGTGCCAAATTTTGTGCAAATCGAAGTATATATAGAGACTTTGGTACACCATTTATCTTAAATCGGATGAAAATATATATAGGAGCTATATCGAAATCTCAGCCGATTTTCACGAAACTTAACACACAGAACTCTAGACTTAATTTATTCCGCTATGCCAAATTTCGTGCAAATCTAAGGATACAAAGGGACTTTGGTGCACCATTTACCGAAAATCGGACGAATATATATATATATATATATATATATATGAGAACTACATCTAAATCTGAACCGATTTTTTCCAATTTCCATAGGGTTCGTCCTTGGGCCAAACAAGTGACATATGCCAAATTTCATCCAAATCGGATCATAAATGCGACCGGTACTTTGTTCACAAAAATACATGGACGGACGGACAGACGGACATGTATAAATCGACTCAGAAAGTGATTCTATGCATATTCTCAAAAGGAACCATGTGTCTATCTCGTTTCCTTTTGCCTGTTCCAAACATATGCGCAAAGACATAACACCCTGTACCACAGTGTGTTGAAGTTTATAAAAAACTCAAGCCTTATAAAACAGCTCGAAAAATAATATTAAAAAATTCGCGCCTTATATGGAAGCTTGCTAAAATATTTTTAAACCAGTGAGCGGAGCAGTATAGTCGGACGGGGCCGACCATACGATACCCTACACAACTACTACGGAACTATGACTTTCTCCGGAGGTTTATTCCGAGCCTGGGCAATATTTCGTGATATTTGCAACCTCTTGCCCGATTAGAGGTCAACTGGTCCTCTTACTTACACTGACATATTTTCCGAATATTACTAATATTCAGTACAGCCCTTCTAATTGTTTGTCTAGATTCCCTTCACCGAGGGATGTGTTGTGATGTTCGGCTTATAATTGTGGCCTATAAATCGACTCGAAAACACACAAAAAATTAAGTTTTCGGTCCACTTCATCTCACTTCATCAATTTGTATCAGATCATCACCGAAAATTGTCCCTGACCATAACTGGAACCTTATGGTAATTTTCAAAGCTATCAGCGCTATACTTCCACCCTCTATAGTGGTAATGGGTTACTAAATAATATCTGAATATGTAAGCACCTGTAAATATTGAAGTGTAACTTCCATATCCGAGTAGATACATCACTATATTTGATATCAATTTAAAGGCCAACTATCCGTCTTAGATATTCCATCAATTTCTCGGGTCAATATCAGGAATAAATATGTATGCCATTCAATAAAAATGTTGTCATTTTTCACGCGAAAGTCAGGGTCCATTTGACCCGCTAAATATTCACCGATCTTTATCCAAACAGGCATGCTCATTCTCTGGCCCAATCCTCTTCTCATTGTAAAATTTCGTGATGTTCGGGGCATATTTGCGGCCTCTGGAGCTACCAGAAAAACCGACAAAAATTTAGTATTTGGTCCATATCATCCTCTAAATATTAACTGTTCTTTACCAAAAACAATAGGGGTCTTCACTGACCAGAACCCATCCTACATGCTAAATTTCGTGAAGATTGGTCCATAACTGTGGCCTGTATCGTGTTTACAAATTATAACGGACATACGGACGGGCGGACGGACGGACACACATGTCTAGATCGACTCAGCTAGTCGAGATATAATGATCAGTATACTTAAAGGTGGGTCTAGGAACAATATTTCGCGGCGTTACAAACTCTTGGGGCTGCACAAAGCTATAATACCCTGACAACATAGTTGTGTAGGGTATAAAAATCCATGCCTCGTGTAAACCCTTTAACAAACCTTTTTAGAAAAATCCACTCCATAGGTCATATTTTCTTTTAAATCCACACCTCTTAAAGGCTATTCAAAATGTTTTTTTGAAATACACGATAGGTATAGAGCCTTCAAAAAATATGTTTTTTAAATCCACACCTGGTATAGGCTTTTCAAAGAGTATTTTTTCCATCCCATCAAAAATATTTTTTTTTAAATCTTCGCCTGGTATAGGCCCTTCAAAAATATTTTTCTTAAATCCATGAAAAATATGCTTTAATAATCTATATAGGTCCTTCAAAAAAATATATTTTTTAAAAATCCACGCCTCATATAGTTCTTGGAAAATCCGCACCCCTGCTTTTATTAGATTTTTTTTGGAAAAAATAGCTTTGTGATCCTTGCGGAAATATTTTGCAGCTTTGTACTTGCCTAATTACAATAGAAATCATACACACCACAATATCCTTTGTATGATCTCATCTCTAACACAATTTATAACAGCCGATGCTTTATTACGAAAACTACAACGTCATCACGAACTGTACTCCGTGCTCCGCTCTAAGAAATCATGTCCGTCCCCTGTATTCAACTATAAAATTCACGCACCTTTTGTCTGTCCATCAAGCGACCAACCAGCCGGGCAACCATCCATTCATCCCGTTTTTGTGATGTTGGCCTGAAAAATGCTCTATGTTTCATCATTGCTTTCTACACACAAAAAAGTCCTGCGTTCCATTTGTTTGTGGTGTTGTTGTTGTTGCTGCTGCTGCTATTGGTTGCATCCTTCCTTTGTTAACTCCACCATTGAAATCTTTTAATTTGAGTTTTTGATGTTGTTAATTTTGTTGTGTGTGAGCGCGAGCGTGTGTGTGTCTATGCAACAAAACCGCCGTAACAAAATCTCGGGGAAACATCCCTGGGATGCACGTGTGTGTGCGTTTGTGTGGCAAACCAAAAACGTCTTCTATTCTCCAGTCAGTCATTCATTCCGTTTTTCGTCATTCATTCATTCATTCACTCACGCTTAGCAGTCTATTCAATTCAAACTGTCATTCATGGTGGGCGCATTACATTTATTTTTTCTATGAGCTGTAGTTTTTCGGTATAGTTTTGTTCGGCAGGATTCGCTGGTCTTTGTGTGTGCGTGTGTGTTTTTTTCGTAGAATACAATAATGAAATCTTCTGGCAATTGTGCCCTGGCAAAGTAGAGGTGCGGGGGCAGGGGTTGCGCCTTTGTCATAGCAATAGAGTAAGCTTATGTTTCATCTTTTCCTGGGGATTCTTCCATTCATCCTGTCTACAATGCTCTGGGAACACCATCAGCTGTTAGCTGCCTGGATGGCTGGCTGGCTGTGTCAGCATGTTTTCCATGCAATGCCTATTGCGTTGCAAGTTGCAGCATGCAGTTTTTAGAAAAAAACCAGTAAGAAAAATAGTACAGTCGGACTGGGCCGACTATATATATCCTATACCCTTCACATTGAAAATATATATGGGAGCTATATCTAAATTTGAACCAATTTTCACGAAACTCAACACACACCATTATAGGCTTATTTCAGTACACTGTGCCAAATTTCTCGCGAATCGAAAGTTATATAGGGACTTTGGTGCATCATTTACCGTAAATCGTACGAAACTATATATAGGAGCTTTATCTAAATCTGAACCGATTTTCACGAAACTCAACACACATCGTTCTAGGCTTATTTCAGTACACTGTGCCAAAATTTCATGCAAATCGAAAGAGACAAAGGGACTTTGGTGCACCATTTTCCTTAAATCGGACGAAACTATATATGGGAGCTATATATAAATCTGAACCGATTTTAATGAAACTTAACACACATCATTCAAGGCTTAATTCAGTACGTTATGCCAAATTTCGTGCAAATCGAAAGATATATAGGGACTTTGGTGCACCATTTACCTTAAATCGGACGAAAATATATATGGGAACTATATCTAAATCTGAACCGATTTTCTCAAAACTTGACACCCACAGTCCTAGGCTTATTTCAGTACGCTGTACCAAATTTTGTGCAAATCGAAAGTTATATAGGGACTTTGGAGCCCCTTTTACATTAAATCGGACGAAACTATATATGGGAGCTATATCTAAATCTGAACCGATTTTCATGAAACTTAGCACACATCATTCTATACCTAATTCAGTACGCTGTACCAAATTTCGTGCAAATCGAATGATATATAGGGACTTTGGTGCCCCGTGTACCTTAAATCGGACGAAAATATATATGGGAGCTATATCTAAATCTGAACCGATTTTCACGAAACTTAACATACATCATTCTAGACCTAATTCAGTACCCTATGCCAAATTTCGTGTAAATCGAAAGATATATAGGGACTTTGGTGCACCATTTACCTTAAATCGGACGAAAATTTATATGGCAGCTATATCTAAATCTAAACCGATTTTCTCAAAACTTGACACCCACTGTCCTAGGCTTATTTCAGTACGCTGTACCAAATTTTGTGCAAATCGAAAGATATATAGGGACTTTGTTGCCCCTTATACCTTAAATCGGACGAAACTATATTTGGGAGCTATATCTAAATCTGAACCGATTTTCACGAAACTCAACACACACCGTTCTAGGCTTATTTCAGTACGCTGTGCCAAATTTCGTGTAAATCGAAAGTTATATAGGGACTTTGGTGCACCATTTACCTTAAATCGGACGAAAATATATATGGGAGCTATATCTAAATCTGAACCGATTTTCACGAAACTTAACATACATCATTCTAGACCTAATTCAGTACCTTATGCCAAATTTCTTGTAAATCGAAAGATATATAGGGACTTTGGCACACCGTTTACATTAAATTGGACGAAAATATATATGGGAGCTATATCGAAATCTGAACCGATTTTTCTCAAAACATGACACACATCATTCTAGACCTAATTCATTATGCTGTGCCAAATTTCGTGCAAATCGAAAGACATATAGGGACTTTGGTGCACCGTTTACATGAAATCGGGCGAAACTATATTTGGGAGCTATATCTAAATCTGAACCGATTTTCATGAATGTTGGCACACATCATCTTGGACCTATTTCAGTACTCTATGATAAATTTCGTGCAAATCGAAAGATAGATTGGGACTGTGGTGTCCCATTTATCTTAAATCGGACGAAAATATATATGGAAGCTATATCTAAATCTTAACCGATTTTCTCGAAAGTCAACACACATCGTTCTAGACCTAATTAATTACGCTGTTCCAAATTTCGTGCAAATCGAAAGATACAAAGGAACTTTGGAGCACTATTTACATAAAATCGGACGAAAATATACATATATGGGAGCTATGTCTAAATCTGACCCGATTTTCTCGAAACTTGGCATACACATCATTCTGGACCTAATTCAGTACTCTATGCCAAATTTCGTGCAAATCTAAAGATATATAGGGACTTTGTTGCACCATTTACCGTAAATCGGACGAAAATATATATTGGATCTATATCTAAATCTAAACCGATTTTTAGGAAACTTAGCACACATCATCCTGGATCTAATTCAGTACCCTGTGCCAAATTTGGTGTAAATCGGAAGATATAAAGGGACTTTGGTGTTACATTTACCATAAATCGGACGAAAATATATACTGGAGGTATATAGAACTATGACCAGATTTTCTCGAAACTTAGCACACATCATTCTGGACCTAATGCAGTACTTTATGCCAAATTTCGTGAAAATAGAAAGATATATAGGGTCTTTGGAGTCAAATTTACCTTAAATCGGAGGAAAATATATACGGGAGCTATATCTAAATCTGAACCGATTTTTATGAAACTTGGGACACATCATTTTGGACCTAGTTCAGTACTCTGTGCCAAATTTCGTGCAAATCGAAAGATATTTAGGGACTTTGGTGCCCCTTTTACCTTAAATCGGACGAAAATATATATGGGAGCTATATCTAAATCTTAACCGATTTTCTTCAATTTCAATAGGGTTCGTCCTTGGGCCAAATAAGTGACCTGTGCCAAATTTCATCCAATTCGGTTCTTAAATGCGACCTGTATTTTGTTTACAATTTAAAATCTACAGACGAACGGACGGACATGCATAAATCGACTCAGAAAGTGATTCTATGCATATTCTCAAAAGGAACAATGGGTCTACCTCGTTCCCTTTTGTCTGTTACAAACATATGCACAAAGACATAATACGCTGTACCACAGTTTGGTGAAGTTGCATTTTATCTACAAATATGCTTTCCTTACAAAAGTTTTGTTACATAGCCGTCCTGTCTTTTCTTACATTTTCCAGGATATTCTCTATTCCTGCTTTGTTCTCGGCCTTATACTCCACTGCCTTTATTCTTTGTTCCGTGTTTTGTGTAGTGGTCGGTTTTAGTCTATTCTCCGTCTTTTATTATTAAATCCACCAAAAATGTTTGTAGGCTTAGAGAATAGAGTTTTTTTCGTAAATTCTATAGCCCAGAGTTTTATTTCATTTTGTTGAGCTATTATATTCGGTTTCATCATATTTTTTTTTCAGATATTTTTTTGTAGAGGCTTAGTAGATATTTTCTACTTAATTATAACATTTTGTTATAATTTTAAAGAGTGGGTGATGTTGGGGTATTTTCTTTTTTATAGCTCGGCCACAATAGCCACTGTATATCCTTAGGATCTGTGGCAATGTTGCTGGTCAATGGCCTAGTCCTTTTTTTTAGGTGTAGGTGTGTGTTGTGGGCTTTGGGCATGAAATGTGAATGACCATTGAAATACTTCAAATGAATAAAGGAGGATTGTATAACAAATATTACAACTATCCTGAGGAAATGCGATATTAACTTTATTAAAAAGGGCCATTGGGCTCAGCTCAATTGCAGGGTCAATGACGCATGTGAATATTCGTTGAAAAACATCTTTAAGAGCCTTGAAAAACCTTCCTACTTACTTAACTGGCTTGTTGCAGAACGGTTGTTCCATAAGCCGAGCATAAAAAAAATTCCAAGCGCATCGGTCTTGTGCGCATCTCCACTAATTTGAAAGACCACGGTACAAGATGTTGTTTTCTACTTTCCATCTGAATTCGTGGCCTTCCACTTCTACGGGAACCACCATCAGTAGGCTCGCTTTTATATGCCTTTTGAGCTTGGGCATTCTCATTCATCGGCACAACATGGCCTAGCCATCGTAGTCGCTGCAGTTCAATACGCCTGACTATGTCGATGTCCAC